>NC_049989.1:14599126-14600898 GCF_000003815.2 Branchiostoma floridae | reverse complement strand
TTTGCGATCGAAAGAGCGAGATTACTCCGGGAAAAGCAGCTAAGAGAGGAGGCAGTTAGGGAAAAGGAAGAACTAGAGAGAAAATTAGCACTATTTCAGGATGAAGCTAGGATGGCAAATGATGCATTAGTAAGTACAACAGAATTATATAGGTATAGAAGACTAACATAGAAGATGAATTTAGTTACCTATTACTATGAACACTGGATATTGGTCAGCTTACAAGACAAACGCACATGTATACTTCTTACCCTTCCTGTCAAACCTCAGGCTGGGGATAAATCATTTGCAAGAGAAACTTCTCTTGAGTATTTAACTATATCAGTGTAACCTTTTGCTCTTGAATACTGTGCTCTTGAAGAGCTTCAAAGAGCTTGTGACACCAACAATATATCATTTCCAGATCGCATTCAATCAAAATAAGTGTTATTCAATGAACATGCTTTTAGACATTTGACATTTAGACATACTTTTATTATTTGACACAATGTACACCCTTCTGATTTGATTGAATATTGAATGTTACAATTCATACTTCCAGTTCTTGATTCCTGATTCCAGGTAGTCAAATCAAGTTCCTTCAATGATATAACAGTGAACATGGCAGCTCATTCGGTAACTGGTACTGCAGTTTGCAAAGAATATTCTTTCGAAAAATAAACAGTGTATCACTTTGGTGTTGGCATTTTAATGTACTTGAAAACGCAAAAAAGTTTTTAAAAAGGTTCACAGTGGTACGTGACAGTGATACATGTTGCAGGGCTTGAAATACCACCTGCATATGCAGGTTAGTGCAGGTAAAATTGGAGCTGTGCAGGTATTTCTGATGTCTACCTGCACCTAACCTGCGCTGGTCCATGTACTGGATTTTATACATAGATGTCCTATGATGTAGGTGTATATGGATTGTTATCATCTGCATTGACTGTTAGTGTTACCACCTATAAAGTATAGAAGAAAAAAATAGCAATGGTTTCTGAACAATTTTAGTATGATCCATACTGTCTAAATTCAGAGTGGTGCAGGTAAAATTTGTCTGGTGCAGGTAATTTTGAATGTTACCTGCACCAGTGCAGGTATGCAGAAAAAAGTATTTTGAGCCCTGTGTTGTCTCCTTCCTTACTGTAGTTAAGATCAGAAGAGACAGCAGACCTGCTAGTGGAGAAGGCTAAGATAGAATGTTGTTTCCTTCCTTACTATAGTTAAGATCAGAAGAGACAGCAGACCTGCTAGCGGAGAAGGCTAAGATAACATCTTGTCTCCTTCCTTACTGTAGTTAAGATCAGAAGAAACAGCAGACCTGCTAGCTGAGAAGGCTAAGATAGCAGAGGAGGAGGCCATGCTGCTGGCACAGAAAGCCTCGGAAGCAGAACAGGAGATGAACAGACTACAAGTGTCTGCTCTCAGGGTACGTCCATACTTGTGTTATTCCTTGTTATTAGTGTGTGTTTGTGTGTGTGTCTGTGTGTGTGTGTGTGTGTGTGTGTATGTGTGTGTGTGTGTGTTTGAGTCTGTTTGTGAACAGCATACTGTAGTAACTTGACAATGGGTTTTCATAATATTTGTTAAGTTGGTAGGGATGGGAAAATGATAAGGATGAAAAGATTGTGTAGCCTGAGTGCCAGCGTCTGTAGTTAACACAGTAAGCAAGAGAAAGGACTAGGCAGCGGTCACTGCAGAGGCTGGTACTCAGGCTATAGATTATGGACCCTCTAGTGGCTTTCTGTAGTACTTCAGCAGGACTTCCAGTTTTAGTATAATCTATTTCTTGT
>NC_049989.1:14598004-14599026 GCF_000003815.2 Branchiostoma floridae | reverse complement strand
AGGGGTCATCCTCCATAATATTACGGTCCTTTTGGTGTAACAAACCAATTGTATGTTCAAGGCCTAGATGCCCTCATTCATAGGTCTAAAGTTCTTACATTTAGTATGGTTGCCTTATACAGGTAGTTGTCCAATTTCCTAAGATGATTTGGGGTCTTTCTAATCGAGGCATTGCATCTTACCTGTAAGTCTTTTGTTGTCTGTTATTGCAGGGATGAAGCAGAGATGGAGTACCTGAAGATAGCACAGGACCTGGAGATGTATGGGGTCAACTACTTCCACATCAAGGTCTTGAAATCTCCCATACTCTCTGTTAAGAGCCAATAGGCAGCTAGCTGCCTATTGGCTCTTAACATTTGATAAGATTTTAGCTGACCAATGAGAGGAGATATGTCATCATCATGATGTATTGGTATTGAAACATTCTGAGCTTGTATGTAATGGGGAGGGCTGTTGTTGGCTGCATGTAGCCGTGCTATTGGCATGTTTGATAATAAGCCATTTTTGATTGGTAAATTGAAGTTTATTGAAGTTGAAATGATATGTGCTTTCTACAGTATTTGTCAATGTAAGTTCATGCAGGTTGCACCGACTTTTCACTTGCCCTAAATTTAATGACATTTTCTTCTATTATATGAATTTTCTTCTATAAGGGGATTCTTTTATCATTGGCTCTATTCTACTGTGTAGCTAATGCTTGATGCCATGTCTATAAAAAGTATGAACTTTCAAGTTGAATCAAAATCTCACTCAATGAAAAATCTTACTTGGGCAAGTGGGGTAGAACATGGGCTTGTCCGATCTGCACTTCCACTTGGACCAGTTAAGTTGTCCAACCCTGCAAGACTCATGCTTGCCATGTGGCTTTGCTGTGTTAAGGTGCCCCCTATATATATGCTGTAAGAAAATTCTGGGGAGAACCTTGTTCAGTCCCAAACTCATGGTTTGTGTTTTTATTACAGAATAAGAAGGACACAGACCTGTGGTTAGGGGTGGATGCCCTGGGTGTGAACGTGTACGAG
>NC_049989.1:14596599-14597528 GCF_000003815.2 Branchiostoma floridae | reverse complement strand
TATAGACAATTGACTCATTTTGCTTTACTTGATCCCAGTTTGTTATCAAGCCAGTAGACAAGAAGGCCCCAGATTTTGTGTTTTTTGCACCCAAACTGCGAGTGAACAAGCTGGTCCTGGAGCTGTGTGTGGGGAACCATGAGCTGTTCATGAGGAGGAGGAAACTGGACTCCATGGAGGTTCAACAGATGAAGGCTCAGGCCAAGGAAGAAAAGGCCAGAAAACAGGTTTGTAAAATAAAGTTCAATCTGATTACTGTAATTCACTTTGTCTTCTCGGTACCAAACTTTTACGTTCTGAGAAAATTTAACTTGTTCTCGGAACTAAATGTTCATGGTGGCAGCACGTGCAAGTAAAAAAAGTAATGATAAGTTCATGTTACAGTCGTAACAGTGAAACCCATGAACATAAAATTGCAGTGAAAAAATCAGGAATTACAGTTGTTTTCTCCAAAGGAATAAACACATAGTTTTTACTGGTGCGTTCTTCCTCCTAGCAGAAAGGGTTTAAGGAAAAGGCTGGACTGTGCACCTGGACTGGCTATCATGTCAGGCTTCTCAGATACCCCCATTCATAGCCCCAATTCTTTTATGTATTCTTTGCACCTTTTGTTAGAATGTAACCTCACTAAAACTTTACTCCACCTTAAATTGAGGAAAGTTGTGCCTTCCCTCAGGGAAAAGAACAATAATGGGGCAAGTCAGAGGAACCAGGGACCTCTTTGTTCTGAGCCAAATGCCTAACTGTTATGACACAAGATGCCAATCTTCGTCTAAGTGCAATAATACAAGTCCTCAGTCATTGTTATGTTTTCCCTGATAGGGAAAAACATATTGTTTTTGCTGATGTGTTCCTATTATCTCTTTTTCTTCTCCTTCTGTCAGGAGCCAATCAGAGCTTAGAACTGCTGGAACCAATGAAAATGCGCA
>NC_049989.1:14589860-14596499 GCF_000003815.2 Branchiostoma floridae | reverse complement strand
GTATACCTCAAAGTGACAACTTTCGCGTTTAGCTAACTCATACCAAAACATGTGCAAATAGGTTAGAGCATTAATAAAAGCAACTTCCACAAAATAACCTAAAACACATAATTTTTTAATCTAAAAATGTTAACTTTTTTCCAATGGAAAAAAAGATACTAGAACTAGAGTTCGGCGACCTCATACCTCCATGAAAATTTAGAGCTTTCCTAAATTTAATGAAATTGACTAACACATAGACATAATTTATGCATGGTGTTGTTCATCATTGACTAACGTACACATGTCACAATCATAAAATTCCCATTATCAATCATAAAGCGGTTTTGCAATTTTTACATAAATTATGCAAATAAGCTCCTCATTCCCATATTTGGTATCTGCTTATACTCCACCTATCATAATTAACATGTGTTACATTTATTGAAGTCCAGTTATTGAAAACAATGGAATTATACAATTTCCTCATTAATTATGCAAATTAAGTCCTCATTTGCATAACATGTATATCATTATGAACATCTTTGTCTAAGGTACCCGCATGCGTAATATGATGCCAATCTGTCAATCCTTTCTGCAGTTATCCGCTTTGGAGTGTCTTGACAAAAACGCCCCTGCAGTTCCACAATTAAATGTTAGGGGGCTGAAACTTGCTCCACTTGGTCATGGCACTAAAAGCTATCTACCACCTAAATGTCAAGACCATAGCATGTCTGGAACAAGAGATACATTGAAAAAACTGCTATGATATAATATTCTCATTAATTATGCAAATGTACTCCAATTTTGCATAATTAGTATCTTATCTTGTACAACATTGTCTAAGGTACCTACATACTAAAAATCATGAAAATTCGTTGTTCCCTTCTTGAGTTATCGTCTTCAGAAGTTTTTGACAAAAATGCCCCTGCTATCCCAAAATTAGACGCTAGGGGGACCAAACTTGTGTCATTTCTTCCTGAGCACAAGAGCTATCTAATACTCAAAAATCGTGGCCATAGCTTGTTCAGAACACCGAGATAGCATTTTTTCCACCTTTGAACGTTTTCTTACCTTTCTATTTCTCACCCACAGAGCGAAGAAGAAAAGGTAGTTTTAGAACACAGGGTACGGGAGACAGAGCTCATCGCCCTGAGAATAGCCGAGGACTCGGAGAGGCGAGCCAAGGAGGCGGAGGAGCTGAAGGAACAGCTGATCAAGGCCAAGGAGAATGAGAAATTTGCCAAAGATAAGCTGATAGAGCTGACTAGGAACCCTTTGAATGTGAGTAGAAGTTTTGGCGACACCACAGGGGTGAAGCCAATTAGTAACTCATGATCGTTACATCAAGTCGCAATCATAGCTTTATCAAGAACATGACTGTTTTGTTGATAAGTTGAAGGTTTTCAATGTTTGCATATTATCCCAGGTGTTTCAGATCCACAATATATCTCTTTCAGGGGCTAATTTGACTCCCTCTCAAGAACATGTGGCCATACACATCTAACTAAAGAGAACTACTCCCTTTCCTACATGTAGAGGCACAAATTTCAGGTTCTCTGTCACTATGGAAATCAGTCATCACATGCCCAAAACCATGGCAATGTACAGTTCATGACAACCTCTGAAAATAATTGGCCCATATACATTAGTACATAATGCGTAAATCAACAGGGTTACGATGTTCCTAATTCTCCTGACTTAGAGGTGTTGGCTATCAAGCTTGATTTGGTCAGGCTAGTGTAATGGTGCCATCTTGACTTAAAACATGCTTAGGCACAAGTGCACACTCCTCTCAGTGACAATTACTGTCACATATAATATGTGTACATGATACACTTGACTTTGTGTTTACCCCATTCCATAGTTTTGTCATGACTGTTGTGAAGAGTTGGGCATTCCTGTCCATTCCATCCATTCCTGTTGCCTTTTGTTGTTTCTATTTTTTTCTGTTCTAAATGTGTTCCCTTCCCCCCTTCCCGTTACTCAGGACACTTTGGGCTCGGAGACAAAAACTGAACAAAAAAAGGAGCCCCAATATGGTTATCCACAGGTGCAGTATGTGCTAAGGCTTGGTTTGGTTTGGTGGGGGCAAGGTCCCAAATGTGTGCTTTCTGTATCATGTATTTATATTTACTGTTCATCTGCATTCAAATTTCATTGTTCTTGTTGGTACATAATCAATCAGAGTCCAAGAACTTGACTGCACCTTTTTAGATGTACAGAATGATATAGATTACTTCCGAAACCATTAGATATGAAGCCCAACTACAAGCAGGGTTCCTTGACTTTTTTTCTTGTGTTTTCCATTTCATCCACACAATACATTGTCCACAATGGCATGGAACATGACTGGATAACAGCATTTGATACGTTGATGTGTTTTTGCCCTGTTTATATTGGCGTATTTGCATCGGTGTTAGATATTACAGTTAAACTAGTTCAATATTGTTGTATTGTTTGTACATTGTATGTATGTAACTAGTAACTAGGGCTTATCTGAAAAGCAGTGCCCAGTCCCTGAGAGAGCTACCCTGGTAAAAGGAAACAGAAAATTAATAGATGAATAGATAGATAAGATGGTAAAACACAAGCAAAGATCTTCCTATGTCAGTCATAACGTAACACACTTGTACATGTAAGCCTGTATCTCACTGGGATGTGTACAGGTCTGCATCTGTTTGTGCCCACTTTAGACTGCCTGGCACAATTTTGCACAGTCCAGTAAAATACTTGCTATGCCTTGTATAAGTGCCAGGGGGCTTAGACTGTACATGTTACTTATTGTATTCCAGGGTTCTAGCCAGTGTCTAGCCAGCGTCCTTTGACGGAAATTTGCAGCTTGGGACGCACAAAAATTTTGACTGTTCCAATTTTGTCCGTCCTCTGTGATGCACAAAGTCGGCATGTAATGATATCCAAAAAATGAAATTTGGCACGGATGCCATTGAGTCTACAGGATCTCTACTCTACTCTACCAGCCACATTTGCCCCTCAAAATGCATGAAAGTAGTGTCTTAAGAGGGCCATAGAGTAAACATGCGAGCATACCCCCGGACGATCCAATACCCCGGCTTGCGCTCAAAATGGATAACCATTCAAACATCCAGGGACGAAAAAAGATTCAGCCTGGCTAGAACTCTGTATTCCCAAGTAGTATCAGAATATTTGACAGACTATTGCCATATCAGTAATCTTTTTCTCCTTTCCTGTCAGTTTAACTACATGACAGGGGACGCCATAACGAACGAACACCTGCGAGAGTTGGACATGAGATTAGAACACGAGATGTCCCTGTCCATGGACAGTGCTGACAACTCCATGGAGCTGCTAAGTGACAACGATGTCGAACAGTTGTCCAGGGAAATAGAAAAAGAAAGGTGATCACGATTGTCATGTTTTCTCATCATCATCATCATCATCCAGGCGTGCTGGTTGCACGGATGGACATAGCCTTGGGCAGTTCTTCAGCCGAGCAGCCAGCATCTTCACAAAGTTGATGTACATTATGTGTTATACATAAGGTCATGTTGATTTGATTATATGGATGATATCCTCTGGAAACCTAGCCTGGGTACCATCCGGATAGTAGTTCGCTCCTATGTTCACTTCTGCTATCCGTCTGGAGACGTGCGCATTCAAACCGTTTGGTGGTGACGCCAGTTGATGAGCGAATCAAGGAATGGGTTCTAGAGCACTCGTTCGATGACAACAGGCCGGCGCCCACATGCGCTAGGGGACGTGGGGCTTTTCCGGTGTTGGAACACCGGTTCGAACGATCACATGAACCCATTCCATGATTCGCTCCTATGTGGGGACCAATCAGCGTCTGCGTCCAAAATTTGGACGATTCCAGACGTTGAGATGGTCCGCGTTCCCAGACGGAAACACAAAGAAGCGACTGTATATAGTGTATAATGAATGTCAGAGCTAGAAGCGACTGTATATAGTATATAATGAACGTCGGAGCGAACTACTTTCCGGATGGTACCCAGGCTACTGGAAAACCTAAAACTGATAAAATTTTAGCAAAAAAAAGTTGCTTCATTATGAAATATAACTGGTCAGGGAGGCTGAATAAATGATGAAACACACAGAATATAGTATACAAAGTCATAAAGAATTATTGATTCTTCATTTTTATCTTTTATAATTAGACATCTTCTTTGACTTTGTAATTAACTTTGGCTTCTATTACATTGATGTCCATTCATGGATATTTTTTGGCAATCTATGGCATATATTTGGCTCAATTTGTTACTGACTTGTATGATTTACAATATGGTTGAAAGATATTTTGTTGTTGTTTTTGAGATGGCCAAAAATTTATGTCTGCAGATGTCTTCCATATAATCAAATCAGTATGGCCAAAGTATTGAAAAAAATGAAAGTATATAGTACGTGGTATATGTTTTTAAAAAGTGTGATAAGAAATAAGCATGTCTGTTTCTTAGTGTCATTCCTTTGTTTCTTTCTTCCTTAATACGTTTTGTGGAGTCAAATCATTTTGATGTTTGACTGTTAAAATTTTCAAGTAACACATTTAGTATCTATTCATTGATCTCACGAAAATCCTCTGTCGTGGTAGCAATGTAACCATTACGTTTATGAAGGTTAGACATCCAGGTAAGCAATATTCAAATACAATTCAATCTCTACAACTGGATAAAAAAAACGGATATTTACTTCCGATGTTTCGAGTGACATCCATCGCCATTCTTCAGCATCACTAGAATGAACTAGCATAACAATTCCTTTTTCTAGCTAGCTGTACTTGTATGGAATTGTTCTGCTAGTTCATTCTAGTGATGCTGAAGAATGGCGATGGATGTCACTTGAAACATCCGGAAGTAAATATCAGTTTTTTTATCCTGTTGTAGAGATTGAATTATATTTGAGCAATATGACCATTGTTTTTCTTAAGGTTTAAATCTGCGTTTCTTTCTAGGATGGAGTATATGGAAAAGAGTAAACATCTTCAAGAACAGCTGAGCGAGTTAAAGAAAGAGATTGAAGTCTTGAAGGATGAAGACAAGGAGACTCAGTATGACAAGTTACACAACATCAACGTGGAGATGGGAGAGACCAAATACTCCACCCTGAAAAGAGTGAGTACAACACACATCACATGGAAATTTGAAATGGCTCTTTGGCAACACCTAATTTTTAATTAGTTGTTTCTTGGAATGGCCCAGACTTCTATTTTTCCCAAAATGAAAACAAAAATTCAGTCACATTTAAGGGAAGAACTAGCAACCTCACCCTGTAAAAATATACTCTGCGTGTTGAACACCATTTAATATGTGGGCACATTTAACATTCCAGTAAAAATTTTCAACAACCTGTATCTTCCCTCTCACACCACCAGATGTTTTATACCTGATTCAGACAGGTTTTCAACTTAAAAGTTTATTGTGAAAATTTTTGCACTTCACTATAAACTCACAAGGTGGCAGTGCAGAGGAAAATCACACTTACATACATATTCATTGCCATGTTAATTATTGCTTTTCCATGTTTTATCACTTGAATGGGGTTTCTTTAACCTTTGTGGTTTATTTATGGTTCGATGGCTAACTACCTCAGAGCTGTTTTTTTATCAATCAGAAGATTGCATATGAAAATTATTACTGAGAGAGCTAGAAATTTGGAGAAATATGTGAACTGCTGAAACTGTCTACAAAATATTCTACCTCAAAAGCCCTCCTGTCACATCTAAATCTACCATTTAATGTACATAATGAAAAAATCACCAAATAAAAAAAAACATGTTGTAAATTTATCTTGATTTATGATCAGATGACACAGCAAAAAGTCAAAAGCTTGTTCCGAAGTCTGTTATATATGGTCCAGTACAAACTTCCCAAGATGACCACTCAGGGGACTGGTCTATGTGGACAGGTGATCACTATAGACAGGACTTTTAATTTTTGTGTCAATGAGAAAAATTGTTTAAGCGACCACCTAACAGTGGTCATATTGGCCAGGTGGTCCTTATGTAGAGATGGTCACTTGTACAGACTCAACAGTATCCTCTCATGATGGAATGCACCGATCTAACCTAATGCTTTTTGTTAAGGTTTACTGCTTTATTAATATGTTTTACCTGTTGATTTATTTTCCTACTACCATCATGTCATCCCCTGGGTTTCCATGGACATGTATGTATGAGGATAAAGGAGAAATTCTTTGTACACAACCAGCTGGGTACTTACATACCTTACGTTTCTATGTCTCTCAGACACCTTCCTCAGTAGCTTCTAACGTGGACTTCTGCTGACGACCTACTATATGAAATTCAAGTGAGTTTGCACTAATGAACTAAAAAGGGTGACCTCTCTTTTTAAAATGTGCATACCATAAAAGTTATTAAATATTCCTTTACTAATCCAGTCTATTTTAAAATTTAATTTAGTGTAGATATTATCACAGATTTCAGTATCTAAAATCCTTGTACCATGAACACATAGTTCAACTAGATACAAAAATTTGCTTTGTATATCAACAAAAAAACTTCACTAACATATAATTTCCACCTGATACATGTATTCCACGATGTATATAAAGGTGGAAGCAGCCTTCAAAAAAGGTGCTGGTAAAAAGAAACCTTATGACAGTTGTTCTCTGTACCATATACATGTAGGACAAGAAACAGAATTA
>NC_049989.1:14503561-14585039 GCF_000003815.2 Branchiostoma floridae | reverse complement strand
ATTAAACAGTTATCTCTGTAGTGTAAATAGTCACTATATTAGAGAAAGGTACTCCTGGGTTGGAAAAGTTTTGATTTATACTTTTTACTGAAAACTACGTAATAGTAGCCTGGGTACTATCCGGAAAGTAGTTCGCTCCGACGTTCATTATACACTATATACAGTTGCTTCTCTGCTGTTCCGTTTGGGGACCTTCACCATCTCAACGTCTGGAATCGTCCAAATTTTGGACGCAGGCGCTGATTGGTCGCTACGCATGACCGAATTATGGAAAAGATTCAAGCGCTCGTTCGAACAGGCGTTTCAATACCGGACAAGTCCTCCGTCTGCTTGCGGGAGGGCTGTTGTCATTGAACGAGTGCTCTAGAACCTTAGTTCTTTGATTCGCTCATTAATTGACATTAGCACCAAATGGTTTGAATGTGCATGTCTCCAGACGGATAGCAGAAGCAAACAGAGGAACAAACTACTATCCGGATGGTACCCAGGCTAACATACGAGGAATTAGGATTATCAATTTGTCAGCTTGTCTCTTCAGCAACCACAGTACCACAAACACATAGTTAAACAGTTTACAGAACTACTGGTAGTCAATATGTAGTCAGAATGGAGGCTATGTAAAGTTTACATTCAGTAGTGCCTTAGAGTGTTCACTGCAGACCCAAAAAGGATGCTGCCATTAACCATTAACTATCTAAGGGTGCCATTTTGCACCCAATTTTATGGCTTATCTTGGAAGTTGGGACACAATGGGTTACATTTTGGAACATAATAATGTAAGACTTAGTATGGTTGGGAGCACTGCCATTCTTAGGATAGACAAGCACTTAAAAAATGTCAAATCAATGATTTGATAGAAATAGTGTCTGTTTTGTCATTCATATCTGCAGTGTACAGAGAGTTTTAGTCTTCCTCTAGATTAAGAATGGACATATGTTGTAGTATGTCAATAACGTATTAGTTTTAAGGCCTTACAATTGTTAGCAATGTGTACATGTCATACAAATAAGGTATCAAGTCATGGGACTTGTATAGTTATGTTCATTCATTTTCATACTTGTATTACAACATATATCCAATATAGTTATCACAACAAGCCAAGAAGACTACGTAGAATGATACAATGTACATGAGTGTACATGTGAGTGAATCTGTGTTTAACTTGTGTCAAACTTGGTCTCACTATCTTGCTGCTGCATTGGCATATGGAAATTATGATATTACATAAGAATGTTTCTAAGAATGCATGTTGATAGATATCAAAGCAGCTTTTATACCTTGTGAATATATATTCATATAGAAACAATGGAATATAGGACAAAACATGGTAGTCTGTTACGACTTTGCACGTCATACAAAATCGGAAACTATAAAGTAAAGAATGAGAGCAATGTATACAAGGACATTTAGATGACATTCATAAATTTCCATGTCATGTATTTACAGGGTGTCTCTTTTCATATATTATGTAGAACTTTGTTTCCCAAGGGATGTCATTTTCAGTAATACATTTAACCTCCTCTCTGCTAAGGTTGCCTTTTAGTAACAAATTTTTGTAGGTTAATGGTTTGGGTAGCAAAGAGGAGGTTAATTGAATCTAGTAACACAAAGCTTAAATATGTTATTAGGTGCTGAGACTTTTTTATACATTGTATTTGGATGATGCACAATTTTAAATACTTTTCAATATTATCAGGTATATTTTCAGGTGCATGTTGTATTATGTGCAGGCAGTAACAATGTAATATTCTATGTAAATACATGATATCAATGAATATGTGTATGTTAAGGCATGAGATATTGTTTCTTGCAGGTTTTCATTTCAAACATTATTTAGTGTTTAATGTAGTGTTACATTTTATTTTCTGAAAGTTTCCTTTTTTTATTCAATCTTAAGGTATATTTTTGTAGAAATAGATGGACTTTTTTTAGTGTTTTCTGTTTTTAGTTTTCAGTTGAAGAATCGTCATGGAAATAAAACTACCAACAAGATTGGTACAAGATTGAACTTGTTTTGCTGTACTTAATAGTGGCATTTGGAGCAATTTTGTTCTAGTCTTAAAAGACCTGTCCTATATTCAAGCCCGCATGAGCTGCGTATTGACATTATGTTGGCTTAGGTTAAGTTTGAGGAGTAGTATTTTATTTTAGCTAGTTAGAAAACCAAGTTGCACAATAATGAGTCAAGTACATTTAGATATAACTTCTTCCCTGCAAAATTCAATCTTTAGCAGGCGTCATAGTCTGATGGCTAAAGACTTCATTCATACAAGTTTACCTAAGCCAAAGAAATGTCAATACACAACTTGTACGGACTTGAATATAGATAGGTGCATAAGTGTGAACAAGGTCTTGGAAAGAATTTAAAGATCATATATTTTTTCAAAAAATCAAGGTATATACATTATTGATAACACCACACAGACAGGCTAGGTTGGATCTTTATTACTCCAACAGTACAACATAATTTCTATTAAATGCGTAATATGGTAAAGCTTTATCTTTGATATTATATGTACAAGATTGCTTTACATTGTGCAAAGAAAGCTCGACAAAGATGTTGCATTCCTCCAAATTACATTCACTTGCAATTACCTACATTTGTATACTTACATGTACATTTATATCATTATGAATCTAGTGGCAAAAACTATTTGAGGGCTTCTTTTACTTATAGTCTTACATTAGCCCAGAAATGTAAAATATTGGAAGTTAAAGAAGCTCTCAGACAGTTACTATGGCTATTTGAAAGCTACATTTTGTATCTGATGAAGAAAAGTGATTATTTCAGTGTTCAAAAGTACAAGATACAAAAAAGTACATGATTCAAAGCTTGGGCCTAAATAGCAGTACTACTAACATGTATGTTACGTGTCGCATATTTTTCCAAAACATGAGAGATATTTCGTACATGAAGTTATGCCAAATAGACAAGCAACTGGAGATGATTTTGGAATGCTATTTGGCATATGAAATGGAAAATGTGTGTTTCTGTAATAATGATAAATTAAAGGCATGACTTGGATCCTACATTAAAATATTGCATTTAATAAAGATAAATAAAGCACAAATGTGAGTCATTGCATATTCCAACAAATCTAAGTTACATCTTAGGAGTAACATTAAATTAAATGTTAACTTCAAGCAAATTTACAACATATACATTGGAACTACAGCTTCACTTTCTTTGACCAATAAAATTATGTGAACTTTCCTTATATTACAGGACTGGAAGGTACTGGGTTCTTAAATGGTGTCTTAGATAATCAAAAAACTTTTTACTCTTAAACACAATAAGCAGTTAATACAAATGAAACCTCCAACTGAAGATGTACTAGTTGGTAATTACAATGGCTGACCAATGAAAAAATAAGCGGATGTCACAAAAAAGGCGTTTTAACCCCCTACACCCAGTTTGACTTAAAGTTTCTTTCTTGTTAAACATCAAAACCCTTATCAAAGGAAAAGGCCCTTAAAAGTTATCTTACCAAGGAGAAACAAAACGGCAAGAAACCTCACTAACTTCATTGTGACAATACTAATTAACATTTTACAACATAGCAGCATACACAAAACCACAAAGTGCACTGAGCAAATGTTTGCACATCACTTACATGTCTAAAACTCATTTAACATCTCAGATAGCCTCTTTTGATTATACATATGAATATTATATTAAATAATATGCCTGAGTGATAACAGTCATTTTATCATATTCTAAACATCAAGTTTTTGTATCGTAAAAAGAGTACTATTTTATGCATGAAGATTCAAAACTACAGTGTCATACAGTTCAACAATGCAAAACTGAAAATGCATCAGGACATTACGAATTTTCATCATAATATTGATTGTACTATTATGCATGTGTAAGCTAAAGGGTATCTAGGGTTGGTGGTTCTTTACATAGCATTTTTCTATAAAACAGAAATGAGAAGAATAATATGCTGGAAGATGATTTTACAACGTGCTCATCACTAAGATGGCAAATCGAAAATTTAATGCCAGGTTTTTGCTAGGGTCTGTCGGGTGACCTTCAACAAGATCTTATTCCTATTAGGCCTTTGTGTTGTGATACATTTTCTTTTAATACTGGTCCTTCAAAAAGTTGGGCTTAGATACACTTAACTGGAGGCATGGTAAAAACAGTAGCAATGCTACATACATGTGTATACATACAATCATTTACTTGAAGGTACTATACCTTTGTAACATACTTAATTCTCTACAACACTTACAGTTAGTTAGACAGCTGCATGATGATATGATTTTCCAGTAAGAATTTGTTCCTAACAGGTTTCTTATAAAAGGTGTTGAATGTGACAGTGACAATGATACTAGCATTTACGATACAAAAAAGCAACATGTACATTTTAATTCACAGCTAACAGGAGCGCTTTGGGCCAACAGCAAGGGTTACAACAAGAAATGAAGATAATGCAACTTAACATTAGATTTGTTTGATGGCTTACTATACACATTCTCAAGCATAGAAACTTTACTTATACTGGCATATATGTACTTTGCACTGCGTGAACATAGACTCTGGCATACATGTACATGTGTGATTTGTCGATGACTTGCTCCAATTCAGGGGTGCACATCTATTTGCATACTTTAATACTGTTTGCCTGCTCATATGTCGTAAGAATCGACAGGAGAATCCGTGACAACACAGAAAATATGGTAAGTGTAAAAATACTGTTAGAACACATTTCCTTCATGATGTTAACAGCTCGTACAGACCTTTCTAATAAGTAAGGTGTCTTACTTTTCTTGCTACCATCGCCTCATGAGATCTACTTTATTTCTCTCCTACCACCATTTATAAAAAGGCTTCAGAGTCGAGTTCAGGAATTGGTCAGAAAACGGGGTTCCATCATGTTTAGATGGGATATGGTCTCTCCAGAATAACACTTAAGACTTGTCCCTGTCTATATTGCAGGGTTACAGCTACATGTAGAATTTGGTACCGTTACACCCACTACCATTATCATACATGGAACAGAATTCTCTCCAACATATTTAGACTCAACAGGATGAACAACACTGCTCCATTTGAACTTTTTGTACCCCTATTCTAAAATCTCCTAACCTATATGCTAATGTAAAATATCTACACTACATGCACGTGTATTAGGGGGGAGGGGTCTAAGCAGTTGTGGGGGGTGTCGTGCTGAAGTAGGGGGCGGAATCATTGACCAGGATGGTGTAGCAAACATCACAGACTTTCGACGGCCTCATATTGGGGCCACTCTGGACGCTTTTGGACAGGCAATCGTTACAGAAGATCTTCCCACAATGTCTACAATGGTGCTGAAAAACAATAGAAAAAAACTTCTGATTTAGCTTGAAGGTTCATAATGTGTGGTAGAATTAATTCTAAAGAAGGTTCAAACTGAAATCATTTCCAACATGATGAGACAATGCAATTCAGAAGCTACTCAGGCTTCTGTCTTTTGATGTATCAGTCTAACTTCCTTGTTCTAAAAGGGACAAATACTTTCCCAAGAAATTGAAGAATGGTTCTGTTCAGTTAAAAATTTGGATACCATTTTCCCATTGTGTTGTAAATTGTGACTGAATACTGTTTCAGAAATCTAAATTGTTTTCCTTCAATGGTTTGTACAATGTATGTGTAGTCACAATAATTGTATAACCTTTACAAACCTTTACAAAACTATTTTGTTCTGGTAACTCGAGGCAACATTTCCTAGGAGCTAAAAAGATGCTTCTGAATGTTCTACTAGTGACACAATAACAGGTACAGTCATGTACTCCAAATCAACAAGTCAAGAAGAAAAGCTCCTGTCTTACCTTGGTAGCTTTTTTCTTTGGTTGAAACGGCTGCTTACACTGGTGACACCCCGTGGCGTCCTCCTCGTGCTGCCAGCGGACCTCGTTCTCCGACTGGCGGATGTTTTCCAACTGGACCTGAAGTTCAAGACAAATTACTTTCAACAACTCTGTTGCCACTTGACATCTTTAATTTCCTTCATACAAAATCAGCTGTGGTATTACATGTACCTAATAGTATGTACAGTCACTCCTGTCATTTGACTTTCTTCATCTGGTCTTCTACTCAAACACACACATTAGCATGGCAAAGCACTACGAACAAAGGACACACAGTTTAGTGTCATATGTACATGTATATGTGCACTTGTTTTTGGTGCTTATAAACCATTCATTCATTCATTCATTCATTACAGTTTGATATAATCTAAGCCTTAAGAGAAGGTCTGCCTCCGGCAACACAAAAATAAATCAAAACCTAGTGTATACTGTCTAGTACTATTACTAGACTCTTGTTTGTCTCTGCCCAAAGTGCCAGCAAGTTTCACAATGTATATGCTGTAGGGTCATCATCATCACATGTACAGTTAATGTAGCTTTTGACAAAACTTGCAGCTAGAAGTGCGAAGATTGCATGTAACAGGTCGTTCAGGGCAATATAACCAGCTGCTGCCGTGCCACATCCATGCTAATAAGATGGTGTGTTATCATGCTGATGGACAGTTATACCAGCCTTACAGATATGCTACAGCTACAACCTTTGCAATTTCTTGCTGGTAGATCTATGTCAACTTGAAGTTGAGCACATTTTTTTTTCAGATCAGATTTGTGCTAATAAAATAAGGTTAAAGGTTATAAAAGACCCCACCTGAAGTGACTGTGAGAGTTTGACAAAGTCCCTCTGTACAGCCTCACTGTTGTCCAGGTCTGCCTGCAGACCCTGGATCTTCACACGGAGGTCCCTCACCTCAGCTTCCAGCTTTGTCTGGACAGGATATCATCAATAAGGTTCAAAAATTTATCTTACCTCAGTTCAACAACACTGCAACTTACTTAGTTCTATGTTGTACAGTATCTATTTGGTGTATCTTTGGTTTTAAGTCTATATATTACATATTCTAATCACACAGATAGTGATTTCTTACTTTGTTTTGCACAACCTGTAAACTGCCTTTAAGCAGTTTTATAGAGAAAGCACAAGCTGTGTAAAACTGGACTGCAAGGTTTGATCCACTCAAGCTGGGAAGGGCCTCAACACTTTTTGATAAGTGCAAGTATACAGTAGAGGGATCTTTAACATGCTAAATGTGTGGTCCTCCTGCAACATTGGACCTGTGGTTTTAGGTTCTATTTGAGAAGACATTTCCACCTGAGTACAGTGAGGAAGTGTTAAGTGTCTTTACCAGTAGGCGAAAAACATGGGCCTGCAATGTATAGAGGACCAAACAGAAAATGCATTCCTGGCACCTTTTTGTTGTTGAAATAATCAGTAACAGTACTTCCTATCACCTGAAAGCTTGAAATTGATGTTTTCTAACCTTCAGGGCAGTCAGTTCCTCCACCTGTTGCTGAAGAGCTGTGATGACTTGTTTAGACTTCGTCTCTATGCTTTTCTTGGACTGTTGAAGTTCATTTAGTTTTGCCTCCAACTTGAAGAATGAAAACAAGATTTATTATTATGAACTCATAGATGCAATTATGTACAAGAAAATTGCAATAAATGTATTGTATATTTAGTAATAACACGGTGAGAATATTGTTTGTCCTTGTAATTATCAAGATACGGCAAAGCTGAACTTCGTTACCTTTTATTTGACTTACAAAATACTCTTACTAGAACTAGACTTAAAAATGGGAGTACATGTACCTACACATACACAGAATGTAGCTTTATCATCATAACTTTCTAACTGACTTCCAAATGTACATGTATAGAGCAGAAAATCACATACCTCAGTCTTTTCGGTCTTCTCCTTGTCATAGTCTGTTTTGATATTCTGTAATTTCACTGAAATGGAAGAAAAAACATAATATTGACCATAAATCTTGAATGCATGACAGAAAACTTGTAGATTCAGTGATAGAAATTGATAGATTACAGAGCTGAAGGCGGATGGCGGATGAAAATTTCTCACCATAAGCTACTTAATGGTAGCCTGGGTACCATCCGGATAGTATTTCGCTCCTATGTTCGCTTCTGCTATCCGTCTGGAGACTTGCACATTCAAACCGTTTGGTGCTAACGTCAGTTAACGAGCGAATCAAGGAATAGGTTCTAGAGCGCTTCAATGACAACAGGCCCTCCCACAAGCAGACGAAGAGCTTGTCCGGTGTTGGAACGCCTGTTCGGACGATTGCTTGAACCCATTCAATAATTCGCTCATATGTGGGGACCAATCAGTGCCTGCGTCCAAAATTTGGACGATTCCAGACGTTAAGATGGTCCGCGTTCCCAGACAGAAACACAGAGAAGCGACTGTATATAGTGTATAATGAATGTCAGAGCTAGAAGCGACTGTATATAGTATATATTAATGAACGCCGGAGTGAACTACTTTCTGGATGGTACCCAGGCTAAAGGTGGGGTCACACCTGCGTATATATTGAAGTCCGTATGAGGCGCACATGGGAGTATTTGCCTCCACCAGGCTCCACAGGTCGTTGTAAAAATAATAGAAATTGGACAAACGTAAACAGGTAACATGTCAGACGAGTTAACTGGGACGCTAACCATACTTCTCGGTCAGCTAACTCATCTGGCATGTTATGTATCTATATTTGTCCAATTTGTACCATTTTTCCTGCGACCTGTGGAGCCTGGTAGAGACTAAGACCTTCATACGCACCTCAAACGGACTTGAATATATACGCATGTGTGACCCCACCTTTACTTAATGGCGCCGATTGGCGCGTTACAGTATTTTCCTCACCCATCTCATCCCTTGCCACATCCAGATCAGAACTGAGGGTCTCCTCGATGTTGTCCTTGGCCACCTGCTCGGCCTTGACCCTGTCCTTCAGGAACATGATCTCACTCCGCAGTTTGTCCTCCATGTGTTCCGCTGACGTCTTCACCGTCAGGATGTTCTGTCGGTATCTGGATATCAGGGTCTGTAGCTCCTGTTGAAAAACAGAAAACCTTCTGTTATAAAAAATAAAAAATAAAAAAAACAGCTCAATATATGAAACAAGATTTCCAAAATCATCCTTGTGATGTTTGTGTTGATTCAATAGACTGATAGAAATATCATTTGTCCTGATACAAATATTCTAAATTTCACCAAGTACATTACAAGTTCGCCTGATTTGAAAACTAGATCTATATGAATGATTGTGTCTTTTTAATACTTCAAGGATGTCTAAGATAATGCACCAGTACATTGCTGTAAACGTTTGGCATTAAGAATTGTATTATTTCAAAATTATATAGCTTTCTAACTATCATATTGTAGCATTGTATTCATCATAGCTTTCAACTTTTCATCCAGATAGTTCCATAGTTTGGCAGTCCAAAGAAACTGTTACAACTGTTACTGATACTGTTACTGTTACTGTTACTGTAGAAGGACTTTGTGACTGTCTAGTAATTGAACAGTATAATGATGTGAGCTAGAGGAAAACCTTGTTCTATACTGAAAGGCTCTTAAATTAGGACCAAGTAGTGTAAAATCATTTATTTATTAAGCTTCACAGAAAAGTTCTGCAAGGTGTGGGCGACAGGATTAATACAATGTACGTCCATTACAGGACCCACACCTCCATAAACTAAAGAGAATGGGCAAAAAAAAGCTAAGTACTTAGCATAGAGATATTCTAACAAAATAACAGCAAATACAAATACAAAATAATACCAAAATAATTACAGGAACTGTACAAGAAACATAGAAAACACTGCAGCACTGTTACCTCCAGACCCTGTGGCATGACGAAGCCCTCACTCTGCTGCAGGGACTTGTGCAGGGTGTACTTCCCCTGCAGACTGTCATTCTCACGCTGCAGTCTCTGCAGCTGCAAACCGGTCAAAGGTTGGGATTACCACAAAGTCTTGTGAATGATTTCTCATATCATAAATCATCTCCAGGTACAAGCACTTTTTGTCATAAATATAATCACCCGGTTGTAGGCCTGGCGAACCTCCATACCGTATCAGCCACACAGTGATTTACATCATTCACCCGGACGGGAGACCTGGCGCATCCCCGTCTTGTAATTAGCCAGCGAAAGGGTATGTCACCCCGTCGTGTGCGAACATGTGTGAACATGTGTGATCACGTCGACCGATGATGATGATGATAATCATACTCCTTAGGCTAATGACATTCTAGCTACTCAAATTTGCCACTTAAAAATCAAGTTTTTCATAGCAATACAAACAACTACTAGTCATTTATATATAAAATCCCATGTACTTGATTGATAGCTGGATAATGTCATACATGCAAAAGTTGTACCTTACTGTCATCCAGACCTACCTCATTGTAAACTTGTTCTCTGGATTCAACCAGAAGTTTCTAAAAGTAGGAAATAAAGTCAATTATTGACAATGTGACAAGTATTTCTAACAACAAGCAATCTGAACAAATATTAATTAACAAAATATTGTTACAAAATTTACAAATTATACAAAACAGGCACATACCAAAAAACATAATTATAATAAATTCTTATTTAGAAAACTTGTTTTGTTTCAAAGAAGAACATAAGAATAGTTTTGTTTTATTTCATTCATTTATAATATTGCATTTCGTTCTAATAATGTTCATTTCATACCAGATTTCAACCATCATAGAAGCTTGAGCTATTTATCCAATACAAGTAGGCATGTATGAAAGAACACTACGTGACCCTGTATTGTCCTTGTGAACACTAGCGGCTGCCTTCTATGTTTACACACCCCTGGAGAGTAACCTTATCTCACAGCAAACAAACCACACAAAGGAGCCGGTAATGTTCAACTAGCTTGCACTTGCAGGGTAGCTGGGGTGTAAACCAAACTCCAACATGGCGCCCGAAGAATCTGGGTTCAGAAAGCAAATTCAGGAGGAGCTGACCTGCAGCATCTGTTTGGAGCTCTTCAAGCAGCCCAAGGCTCTTCCCTGCCAGCATACGTACTGCTACAACTGCCTGTTGGACTGTGCGAGACGGACCTCACCTTTGAAGTGTCCCAACTGCCGCTACGTCGTCAAGCTGTCACCCGAAGGTGTGGAGGGGCTGCCAGACAACCATCTCATCGCAAACCTGTGCGAAACTTTCCCCAAACAAGTCGTGTTGACGCCACCGACGTCCCTGACTAGTGCTGTTCAGGAGCAGGCGGAGACTAGCTGCGACCTTCACCAACAACACGACCTGTCGCTGTACTGTACGCAGTGCGACACCCCCGTCTGTCTGGAATGTCTGGATATCGGCCACGCCGGGCACGCCTTCACAACAATAAGACAAGCTGTGGAGCAGAGAGAAAGCGACATCTGGCAAATCGTCAGCGACAGTCGTCAGAAACTAGACGAGGACTCCCTCTCCCTTAAAGTCCTCAGGAGCATGGAGGCAGAAATAAGAAGCAGCAAGGAGAAAGCTGAGGCAGTAGTAGTTACACTCCTTCAAGATGTAGTCAAGAAGCTGGAAGAGAGCAAAGACAATTTGCTCTCCTCTATCAACAAGAACTTCCAGCAGAATATGAAAGCACTAGAAGCTTGTAAGGATGTGCTCCTTGTACAAATGGGTGACCTGTCTACCTCATGTATTGAAGTGGAACAAGCAGCAGGAAAAGGGCCTGCAGACTTCCTCCAACAGGGGAATAGTCTTCGTACAAAAATGAATGATTACAGGAAAGTGGACATTCCTACGCTGGAACCAAGTCCAACTTTTGAGCCTGGCTTTGATTCCAGTGAACTCGAACTTGGGAGGGTGAAGTTTTCTGACCCTCAAGAAATGGTCCAGGAAAAGGCTGTTGAACTTGAAGCAACGTCCTTGGTTGAAGTAGGTGAAAGTGATGAGGAGGAGAGGTCACGACAGGTCACGTTCGGCGGCTGGGGGCTGGGCTGTGGTAAATTCCAGCAGCAGGCTGGCATCACTGTGTCCAAGGTCGGTCAGGTATTCGTTCTGGACAGCTACAGCGTCCAAACGTTTGACCTTGAAGGTTCCTTCCTTTATGGGTTCTATACGAGCATCCCAGGCACAGATGTAGGGGTGATGATGCCACATGGAATAGCCACAGAGGGGGGCGGTGATCTCTGGATCGTCGGGACAGACTTGAGAACATCAGACTTCCTGGTGAAGTATTCTGACATGGGCCAGTTCCTGTTGAAAATCCCCCTACCAATACTTTGGTACCATTCACGCCAAGTCGCAGTGAACCATCACAGCGGGAACATACTGGTCACTGAGTATGACGGTAACAGTTCCAAAATCAAGATGTTCCAACCGAACGGTTATCCATGTGGAGAGATCAACCTCAACAGCAAAGAGATACAAATCCACGGACCACCCCACATGGCAACGGACATCCATGGTAACATTTTCGTTGTCGACTCTTACAAGAGCTGCATCTATAGTTTGGACCATTCTGGGAAGCTCCGCTGCAAGTTTGGCACATGGGGTCATGGAATAGGATATCTACACCTGCCTCATAACATCTGCACAGACAGCAATGGTAACGTCATCGTGGCAGAACATGGGAACACGCGATTGAAGCTTTTTGCCCCCGATGGTCAGCACTTGCACGATATCGACACAGACATGGAAGTCCCCTGGGTGGTGGCAGCGGGTCCCGAGGGGCAGCTGGTCGTGTCTGATGCCACTACGCATCTTGTGAAGATTCTCAAGGAGTACTGATTCCTTCTTATAGAGACAAATCATCTTTTATTGATCATTTATATACCCACTAACTGTCTTGGCAGCTAAAATTAGGAGCAGCTCAATGTAAACTGATGCGCAGCGCAGAAGAAAAGCTGATCCACAGAACTTTGCAAGAGAACTGTCATCTAACAGGTTTGGCTTATGACACAGAAACCGTCCTTCTAGAATAAGACTGTTTAGCCACAGTCTATGCTGTAGGGCTGATGTCAACTTTGTTGGATTTTACTATCATAAAGGTTAATATTGACAGACTGAGGCCATATAGTACATATAGTATACACATGACTTTGTACTGTAACCACTTCCCCAGTCTGTTATACATGTAGTAGTTTTTGTACATCTTATATAAGAATGCATTTATTGATATTCGCTAGTTACAAGTACCTTGAAGTTCGAGGTTTTCTTTCAAGGAGAGTATTTGGAAAACAACCTCAAGACAAAACTAAAACAAGGCAAACCTCAGTTTTGTACATGACAGCTAAATATGTACATGTACAACATAGAGAGCACAACCTTTAAGAAGCTGCATACTCAGATATTTTAAGCTCAAGTTTTAAGAAGTTGCACGTAATTCCTTACCATTTGTTCTGTGGTGTCATTCTGCCACCTGAGGAACTGTTGTCTTACATCTGTCAAGAACTTCTCCGACTCCTCGTGTTTGAAGGTGAAGTAGGTCAGCTGGACAGAGAAGACAAAATTAAAGAAACTATCGCTTTTGAACCTGGCACTTGGTATTCTTGATATCTACCTTACTTTGTAGGGTATACTTAGTACTGTGGTAATCATTCTAGTATCATATTACATACAATTGCAAACTGACTGCAAGAGAAAATAAAGAGTGTAAAATACACTTTCTGACAGCTAAACAGTAAGTTAATAAATTTAAAAGTAAAAATAGCAACTTAACTGCCTACACAATAGCCTGCCGGTGGGTACCATCCAGAAAGTAGTTCCCTCTGGCATTCATTATATACTATATACAGTTGCTTCTAGCTCTGATGTTCACTGTAACAGTTATATACTATATACAGTCGCTTCTCTGCTGTTCTGTCTGGGAGCCCTGACCATCTTAACGTCTGGAATCGTCCAAATTTTGGACGCAGGCGCTGATTGGTCCCTACACATGAGTGAATTATGGAATGGGTTCTAGCGCTCATTCAACAGGTGTCCAACAACAAAAAAGCCCTCCATCCCCTTGGGCATGCAGTCGCCGGCCTGTTGACATCAAAAGAGTGCTCTAGAACCCATTCCTTGTTTCATTCATTAACTGACATTACCACCAAACGGTTTGAATGTGCAGGTCTCCAGACAGATAGCAGAAGCAAACATGGGAGCAAACTACTATCCAGATGGTACTCAGGCTACCTTCACAATGCATTGCACACTTCTTGTGATGATTTTTCTGGCAAATGATAAGAGAAAGACCAGAAAGAGCAAGGACAAAAATGACTTTCTGTGCAAAACAGAAAATTTTGAGTCTTTCTTTTCGCCCAGAGTAAGGCTGTTATGTACAGAAAATAGACCATAAAAAGACATTCAGTCCCCAACCGGCTAATCCATATGTATGGGGACCCTGCTATCTGAAGGGCCACCCCCGATACTGTGAGCGTCGCCACAAACTAGCTGTCAGCCAATCAGAAAATAGCCTTTCAGTTTTCAAAAGGGATCTCGCAAAGGCCTGATGGGCGCTGATTGCCTGGTTCCCATATAAGGGTAAGCTCATTAATATTTATAAGCAGGGCGGTCAGTAACCGGGGGTGGCCCTTCAGATAGCAGGGTCCCCACATAGGCGATGCCGGTTGAGGACCGTGCGTAGGAGGATGTTTAATGTTAATGTTAGAAATAGTCAAATAAACCGCACTCACTTGCTGTTGAGCATCCTGCCCAGCGTTTTTCACACTCTCCTCCAACTCCTCCATGTTCTTTTCTCTCTTTTCCCTGTTCTTCTGCTCTCGCTCCAGGTCAGACTGAAGTTTGGCCATGGTGTCGCGGACGTCCTTCTCGCTCTCCTGTACATTCTGCAGCTGTTGTTCGTAGTTACTACACATGTCACACGGACGGCCAAGTTTTTCTCTGGCAGCCTTCACCTGAAATATGAGTAAAACATGGTTAAAGCCATTCAATGGCCTCATCAGGAAACATTTTGATACATACAGGTAACCCAATGCAAAGCTTGATTCAAGTTAGCACTGTTGCATTGCCATTGGAGTCTGTCTTTGTAACTGTGAAGGTTCTTAACGTGCTACCCCTTTACACAATGGATACATTTACAAGACATGTCATGTAAATATATTATACATACAGCATACAGCACAGTAGGTACATTAATGCTAAAACTCACATATCCCCTTCAGCATGGATTTGCTCTGATTTCACTTTCTCTTTGCTGACCATAATAATCATCAGATAGCATGCAATTATCAAGTTGACCAAAAGTATAGCTGCATGTCTGTCAAATATTTGCATTTTCATGTTTTTATTTTGCATTTCTACATTTTGATGGATACAAAATGTATTAGTGGGGCTATGGGATCTGTCTATATTTTGGCCCCAAAAGACTCATTAGTAGGGAAATGTTTATCATTCTTTCACCAACTATGCCTTAATAAAGTTAACCCTACCTCCTGTTGTAGCCACTCCCACTCCTTATCACTGACCAGTCTCTTCCCCACCATGGAGGCTGAAGGTTCACTACTGGAGGCCTTCGCAGCCGCTACCAACGTCTGGACCTCCTCGTTCTCAGGGGTTTGGGCTGCACAACAAAATTATGGTGATAAGACAGATAAGACAAGGAGAGCAACTTTTTAACAATATTGACATTGTCTTATCAATGGGCCACAATCTCATATTTGGATGAACAAACCAGTAAGCTATTGAGTAACGTGTCACTGAATAAAGAGACTCTTTTTACACAACCATAATGATTGTTTTATTTCATCAGCATAGATGTAAACTGTAATTCTGTAACAATACTTTAAGCAGTGATACCTTGTGCTGCAGTTCAATGGGAACAAGTCAGAATCACCCTGAAGAAGGTGACAGAATGATGGCCACCAAAATGTTGGTGGAATAAAGCAATGGTTGTGTAAAAAGGTGTCTTAGTACTGACAGAATCCTAATATCAATCACAGTTTTGTGGAAGAATGACTGAGTTAGTGAAAGAATCGCCAAAAAATTGGTTAAGTTGAAAATGACATTGTGACCATGTTGGAAGGGGAATTTCAGCACTTTGTTTTGTGATGCTTTCATATAGTCCACTCTTGTCTTTTATTTTTAAATGTAGGATCATAACAAATATGCTCATCATTACAAGTGATAAGGAAGCTTTCAAATGCATAATACTATATATTATTAATACCAATTGGTAGAGTGATCATTGTGGAAATATGATTCATCAAATTCAGGTTTCCGACCTTTTGTGTCAAGCAATTGTTAGTAAGTTTTACACAAATCTCTCACCTGTGATTGCTTTCTGCTGTGCTTCCGTTAGCGTGAAGCTCAGCTGAGACACCCTGTCCTCGTCTCCGCTCACAAACGGCCCAAACTCCTCCGAACTCTGCGACGATGCCAGGTTCTCCGCAGACTTGGGTCTCTCCAACAGCGACATACTGCCGACATTGAGCGTGTCCCCTTCTATACAGGAGCTGGACTGAGTTCTCCTGATTATGGCCTCCTCAGTTGAAGGACTATGTGCTGATTCTTCTGACTTCTGTGTGCTGATAGAAGCTGTGGAAGACCTCGCTGAGGAACTTCCCAAGGAGGTTTTACTACTGGATAACTGAGTACAGAAACAAACAATGTTTTTTACACAATTAGTACTTATTAAAGCATCACAAACAACAATGTAAAAAATAAAAATTGCATGTTATGCACAGAGCTTCAGCTTTTGATTTTTTTGCCATTTCACTAATTGTTTGGAAGCCCATTTTGTTAATTTTTGTTGCTAACTCTGTCTTTTTAAACTTACAAATCAAAGTACTATGTTTTCATCAATTTTACATAACGAATTTTGGGATGGATGGGGGGAATTTTTTTTCCGTCCAAACAAGCATATTTCCATTCCACGATGGAGGTACAGGTCCTGGAGACAACCCTGGTTCCGTGCATTGTAGGTAAATTGTACTCAAACATTATAAAGCATCCTAAGTCACAAATGATGTGATGAAACTATAAACAACACTATTTTAATACACTTTCTAAAAAATCTAGTAATCGGTTGTTTTGAAGCTCTCCCATCACCAAGGCAACTTGGGCCTTACATCTTTGACCTTTGTATCAAAGTGAAACACTATCTGCAATATCTTTGAGCTGTCTAGGCAATTTGACATTGGGGGAATTAATGTTCTGCACTGTTGGCAACGGAAACAACAGCAACTGTCAAGGACTCCAGGAAGAATAGTGTTATAATGTCACTAGCGGAGATCCTAATAAACCAAACAAACAAAACACCAGCTTCAACAAAATCCCAACTGTCACAGCATATTTTTGCCATCCTCCTACACACGGTTCCCAACAGCGCTTGCTTAGCGCCTATGTGGGGACCCTGCTATCTGAAGGGCTACCCCCGGTTACTGTGAGCGTCGCCACAAACCAGCTGTCAGCCAATCAGATAACAGCCTTTCAGTTTTCTAAAGGGATCTTGCAAAGGCCTGATTGGGCGCTGATTGGCTGGTTCCCATATAAGGGTAAGCTCATTAATATTTATAAGCAGGGTGGTCAGTAACCGGGGGTGGCCCTTCAGATAGCAGGGTCCCCACAAAGGCGATAGGCAAGCAATGTTGGGGACCGTGTGTAGGAGGATTTTTGCACCTCCACCAGAATGCTGAGCCATTGAGAATACCTTGGGCACAGCCTCTGGGCCGGACAGAAGCCTTTGGAGCCTTTTCTTTCTCATGGGGGGTGCTGGTGAGGGTGGCTCAGGTTTAACCTCTTTCATGTTGAGTTGGATGACAACTGCCGGTGGGGGGGGCTTGGGTTGGAACTCTTTAGAGGGCTCCTGTTAGTGTAGTAGACCATACATCTTTATCAATCTTAAACATCCGTATGTAACAAAGTCCTTGATTATCGAAATGGGATAAAGCCATGATTTTAGCATTTGTTCACATAGTACTGTGGACTGTACTATACTCCTATTGGTAATTGTAGAGTAGCTCCTAAGGACTGAAGAACCCAACAGGTTTGATCCTTCACCAAAAGCAAGACAACATGTAAAAGGTGGTAGATAAGCCAACAGGGAGACCAAACACTACAGGAGCATTGCTATTGAGAAAGAATTGTGGTCATGAATGTCTCCTGACAAACACGCACTCCAAAGGCAAGAGTCTTTCTTCCGAGAAACCAAAGCCAAGAGCCCAAGACAGACAGGACCACCAAGAACTTTGACATCTTCACCTCCATCGTTACCTCTTCCCCATCCTTCTCGGGCATTATGAACAGGAAATCCTTTTCCCAAGACTCGGACATTGCAAGGAGCTCATTCGCTTTCACTTCGTCGTCATCGAGTTCCGCTAGCTCCTCGTCGTAAAACGTGGAACCACCTCTAGGGACGAACATCTCCGAGAAGCTGTCCTGAAACTGTCGAACCCTCGCCGGGGGAGACGCTAGCCTGTCTCGTACCGAGTCGATCCCACTCTGAACTTTGGACATCACAAGGAGGCCGGGCTGAGAGAGACTTTTTTGAAGCCTGGTTCTAAAATCTTGTGCGGAGGGAAGATCTTCCTGTAGCTGGGGTAATGACGGCGAAGAAGACAGCTTGTCTCTGACGGAATCTAGTTTACTACTAACCTCAGCAACAACGTTGGGGTAGGAAAACTTCTCCTTCAGTTTGGATTCCTGAGGAGGAGTCTCTTGTCTTTCTGGGGAGGAAAGATCGTCTTCATATTCCACAGATGAGGAAGGGCTTGAGGGCTTCACTTTTGGAGGAGTCAAGGTTTCTTTGACTGTCTCTAGCTTGCTTTGGATTAGAGAAAGGACACTGGTTGTCGGGTATGACTTCCTACAGATATTGAGGTCATTCTGTGGGGTAGGAACTGATATTGGGCTGGTCTGACTTTCACTGTCATCTCTGGCTGGTTGGTCTGAACTAAATGGCACTTTGTGGGAGGAAAGATCTTCATAGCTATGAGTTAAAGTGGAAAGATTTGTCATATTTTGCACGGGGTGGGAATGCAGCTGACCTAAAGAGGAGGAACGATTCAAATGGTTGTGTTTGGCTGAGATTTCAACTGTTTCAGTTGGTGATGGGAGAACTTCGGCTAAAACTAAAGCTTTTTCAGACTCATTGACGTGTTGGGTTGGTAAGGAGAGGGCTTTATTTAATGCTACAGACTTTTGTTCTTCCCGTAACACCTGCAAGAGAAGAACAAATAGCCTTCTCACTAAACATTTCCTTCATAGCATAAGGGTTAGAATGGTGGAATGACACATGCAACACAAGACCAAAGATCATCTTTTCAACCTGCATTATCCAATTGCACTCCCTCGACAAATTGTACATCAACCGCTTCTCTTCAAGTGGTATAGGCGCATGTATTGTCGGGGGATTCAGGGACATCCACCATCCATGGTGCACAGTTTTGGAAAATTTTAGATTAATAATTTTGATTGTTCTAAGGTATCTTGAGGGGCAAAATCACTGTCATAGAGGTCACAGTTGGAGAGACCTTGCAGTATCCCTGGTCAATCAGAATTTCATGCTTGTCAGAGGATCTGGTCTACAGTGTAAGAGCGTCTAGTGCGTCCAATTTCTTGGTATCGTGTCCAAAAGATGCGTGGACGCATGCCTGACTATAAGCCTAGTTGTGTAAAAAAAGTCATATTTCCTGTAACAGTTGGTGCATTACCTGTGATTTAACTACTGCAGGTGGAGATAGACTACTCGTGGTCGTGGCCTGGCTCTTTACTTCCTGGGTGGGGGTGGAGGTGGCCGAACTATCGCTCTGCTCCCCCACCAGTTCTTTAGCGCGGGGCGTGCTCTGCAGAGGTGCAAGGAAAGTCGAGAAGAACTCCCTTTGTTGCTGGGGGACAGACAGAAGGAGAGAGGCACAGAGGGAGAGGCACACATTAGACACCACAGAAGGTGGGAGGATGACACGCCAGGTGTTCTGCAACAGGGGGTACAGTGTCAGGTACTGCACACAGGTAGGAAAGGTATTACTGTACTATTTACTGAGTGCTTGTGGCAAAAAGGGAAATGACAGGCCAGGTGTTACTAATCAAAAGTGTAATACAATGCACAAAAGTTTATCTTCCAAGTCAGTTTGGGGCTTATTAAAAGTCTTTGACAAGGATAATCTGTCATTAACACACATGAAGGAGACACAGCTATGTACAGAAATTAAAAAGCAATGACACAGATTTAAAAGAAATTTCAAAACATAACTTCTTGAAAATTGTAAATAAGGCTAACTGTTTTGAGTTAACATATCATGTGTCCATTGCCATTGATTCTATGTCAAACATGTCTGGCACATGGAAAATATATATGTTACTGCAAAATCACAGACACACAAAAAACAATACCTCCCTGTGAATAAGTAGCCTTAAATTTCCAATGACCCCATGACCTGGAATGACTGTCATTTCTGATGACTAGATTTACCACTTCTTAACTCTACTTCCTGTCGCTCATGGAAGTCTGACATGTGTGGAGAAACCATCTTTCCACTCAATTCCTGCCACTCTACTGAGTGTGTATTTGAATAACCAGTACACACTTGTAAGAATGCACACATCCGACACGCTGAAAGCAAAACTTTTGTTTACGAAGGCAACAAGCCATACCTGTTGCTGCTGCTGCAGTCTCTCCTGCTCATCTCTCATTTGCTGCAGCTGCTGGATCCTCTTCTGCTGTGCCTCCCGCTCTGCATCCTGCTTCTGCAGCTCTGCAGGTCAAACAGACATACAGGTCATGCAGGTTACCTTTGACCTGATGAGGATTGTGACCTTTGATCTATTAAGGACTTGGCCTTTGACATGTTAAGGGCTTGCCCATGAAACATATCTACAGCTTTGATACTTATGGATCCAATTTCTTCAGGGGTTTTCAGCTGCATGAGAAAAAGGATAATCAGAGACTTGTATTGACCATCAGCATGCCAATTTGATATTTTGCATACCATTATAGATATGCAAAAAATTGAGGTTTTCAGAGCAAAAACTTTCAAGAAGAATAACGTCTTGGACCTAAATTCCGCTTCAGATATACTAGCAGTAATAGAAATCTGTGAGACTCAGTATGAAATCCTTAAGAACAGCCTGACCTTGGACTTGTCGCTGTTGTTCCTCGCTGAGCACGCCGCTCATTCTCTTCAGGTCGGCCAACATCAGGCGCTGGGACTCCAGGAACTGGTCATTGGCCAGCTCCCACGTCTTCTTCAGCTCAGCGTGCTTTCTCTTCTCCTCCTCAAGGAGTCTGCAGACTAGGGTCAACGACATGCGGAAGATATTTCATTTTTCATTCTTATTTATTTAACCAAGAAAACACTCTGAGGCTACTGTCTGCTTTTCAGGTGCCCCTGGGCACATATACATACATTCACATAGTACATGTAGTATTTACATGTACAATGCATTGTTTTTTTAAGATAGCACAGGGCAAAGTTTTAGCCTTGTTGGAATCATTGACAGGATGGCTAGGTGGTCTGTATCTGTATCTGTACCTATATAGCCGATATAACAGCCATTGGGCGTAACACACCAGCTTCACAGGCACACGGCATGGCAACAGCTGGTTATATTACACCAAATGACCCCTCACACCTAACCTTTGTACATCAATCTGCAAGCATTCTTGGTCTTTTGTTTTAGGTTATTGATTTAGAACCTAAAGGTTCTGGGTTAGAATCTCTAGCAGACCCAATGTTGTGCCCTTGGGAAAGGCACTCGACACTTACTTCCCCACTCACTCGAGGTGACAATGGGTACCTAGTTCCAGTTAGTGACGGATCAGATGAAGAGCCAGAGGCCCAGGGTTTGACGAGACACACACCTTGAGCATGCTAAAGAACCCACCACACTAATAAAAAAGAATAGGGGTCCAAGCCCTATACAGTCCTATTTTTTTTTTATTCCTACAGTCTTATCTTACACAGCTTGTACTCACAATATGAAGCTGTTGTGTTCTGCTTACAGGCAGTTTACCGTTTGTGAAAAGTAAGCAAACAAACAAATCATGATGTAGTGTCCCTACCATCATGTAGCTCAGATCTGAGTTTGTCTGCATCCTCCTGTAGGACAGTCTTCTGTGTGTTGAGCACGGCCACGTACATCTCCAGGTCTGTCCGAGATGACTTCTCCACCTCCAGGTAGTGGTTCAACTCTCGAACCTAGAAATAATTTCACACAATCATACACTGTGTGATTACATATATACTCAATGCTATCTCTTAAACCCAGGAATAGATTGCAAACATATACTTTACACTTAATGCTTAGAGATTCAATTTAAACAGCAACAGAAATGTTTGATGACACTTCAGCACCAGGGACATCACCTAATCATGTACACAACTTCTTTTGACTGTCCTTCAGTGCCAATGACATCACCCAATCCTGTGAACCTCCCTTCTTAACCAGTCTTCAGCATTGGTGACATCCCAAAATCATGTGAACACCTACATGTACTTTTGACTGTTCTTCAACATCTGTGACATCACAATGTCACCTCTTTTGACTGTTTTTCAGTACCACTGACATCACCAAATCACCGTGGACAACCAAATGGTGTGCACATCTCCTCATGACTATTCATCAGTATCAGTGACATCACCAAATCATGTGCCCATATTCTTGAGACTGTTTCTCAGCATATCAGTGACATCACTAAATCATGTGCACATATTCTTGAGACTGTTTCTTGGCATATCGGTGACATCATTAAATCATGTGCACATATTCTTGATACTGTTTCTCAGCATATCGGTGACATCACTAAATCATGTGCACATATTCTTGAGACTGTTTCTTGGCATATCGGTGACATCATTAAATCATGTGCACATATTCTTGATACTGTTTCTCAGCATATCGGTGACATCATTAAATCATGTGCAAATCCCCTTTGATTGCTCCTCAGCACCAATGACATCACCAAATCATATACAACATGTCAATATATCAGAGACTAACATAAAATTTGTAAGTCAAATGTTTTGAGGTTTTGCAACATCTCTAGTGATTACTACTAGGGCCATGTTGACTTCATTAATATATGGATAGCAACCTCTGGAAACACCAAAGTAAGCATACAAATAAACAAAAAGTTTGGCCCACAAAAAGTTGCCTTCATTATGAAATCTAAGTGGCCAGGAAGGTTGAACAAATGACCAAGCACTCAGAGAATTGAATACCAAACAAAAGATTAATTTTTGTACATCTTTTACGTGCACATCTTCTTTTGAATTGAACTTTGGAATTGACGTTGGCATTCTATGATATTAGCATAATGTTTTCCAATCTACCTTTTTTTCAAATCCATACCATATTTTGCAGCTGCTTTGGACAATTTACAGTATTGTTGAAAACCTTTTTCTTAAATGGCCGAAAATTGATGCACGCAGATGTCATCCATATACTAGTAATCAAATCAACTTGGCTTAGTTTCTAGAAGATCCATGATCCTACCTTTTCTCCCAGATCCTCCCCTTCCTTGAGAAGCACCTCACTAGTGCTAGCCCTGATGCCAGTGTCTACAGTAGGGACTTCCACTGATGTGGGATCACTGACAGTAGCAGCTCTAGGCTGGAGAGATAGAACAGTACAATGGTTCATATTACACAGCACTTTGTTTACTGAAGGGACTTGTGCTTAATAGTCCAGCGGCATAGCTGAAAAATTGTGCAAATTTGTCTAAAAGCACCAAATTTGGCACACAAGAAGTTGAGTGTATTCTAAACAGAAATAGATATGGAGGCATCTCAAGTTCTGCCCAGAATTGATCTTATGGCACTTTTGGGCATTTTTAGACCAAAAATGTATATTTTGGGCTTCAGTGCCCTGGTATTACAACCAAATGATCTGAGATTCGGCACAGATGTGCATTGAACTATAAGTATAGTAGTCTTCCAGCTAATAGACAGATCCCATAGTGTTATCTGCCTACATCAAAATATAGAAATGCAATTAATGAAAATAAAGAGTCTGACTGAATACAAATATTTTAATGACATGCAGTCACTGCCTTATTGGTTGAACCAAAAATTGCCATGCTACCATTGGTTTAACTGCTAATTGTGATAGACAGTCAAGATTGTCTTTTGGCTCTGTATCACATGTACAGTACATTCTGGCTTATACTAAGTTATAGACCTCTGTATGCCACTACTACCTATCAAGGAGCACTACCACTCCAGACATTTGTGGACTAGATTAGACCAAAAATTTACATTTTGGAGCTTTCTGATTCATGTCAACTTTCCCATGCGGCGGCCATGATTGATCTAAAACGAGTCCAATGAGGCAAACAAAAGACTGTCCATCATAATTAGTAGTTCAACCTATGATAGCATGGAAATTAGAAAATTGACTATTAGTAATAAGAGAATGGCTGCATGTCCGTCAAATATTTACATTATTATGTTTTTATTTTGCATCTCTTAAAGGAATATGGGATCAGTACGCGAGTCTAAATTGCTACATATTTTGCTGCATAACACTGGTTATGATATTTATTATTTGATCTTATATTGTGAAAATTGGTGTGGTCTGGGGAAAAACTAAATGGGAGCTGATTTTAGAAACAAGTTTTGTCTGTTTGCCTCATTGACCTCGTCTTCAATCTATGATGGCCGCCACGTGAGAAAGGTGTATAATGAAAGAGGCATTAGCCTACTGATCAAACTGGTGTTAACACAAGACTTATAAATCTATAAATTTAAAGTTTTTAAGTATTCAAACACATGAGACTGCTCCAAGACTGTGTTCTCCCTGCCTTACCCGTCCTTCCAGTTCTCGGATTCTGTCCTGACTCAGCCTGAGTTTCTCCTTAAGAGATGTGATCTCCTTCTCCATCGGCATGACAACGGATCGCAGCATCTCTGCCTCCTCTTGGGCCTGATTAAACCAATCAATCAATCAATCAGTGAACCAATCACTGTACAGCTTATCATTAGAAGCCATTGTCTGCCCCTATCACTTCATTCATTTTATTGTATGGGATAATTTTGGAGTTGGATATTATGATTGTGTTGCAAGTCTTATAACCAAACCACTTACCCAACGAAAAACCTGAAAATCAAAATAAAGACATTGTTCTTAGACCAGATAAATTCAGAATCCACACTTCTTGAAACTTTATCTATGAGTATGAGCATCTGGGATATGTTACGAACAATAACATAAACTGATAAAGTAGATACTAGTAATACCCCAAATAAAGCTGCATATTATTAACTGTAACTGTTTCGTTTAAGAAAATATTGTAACTCCCAAAAGCTAGCCTTCGGAGTTATCCCTTTTCCTGCTAACATACACCATAACCAATACATGTTTGTTGAATGCTAGCCCTTTGCTAGCAGCTGAAAAAGCTAAGGATTTTGCTAGGGTTGGTCGAAAAACTGAAAACAAAACAATTTTTCCTAGATAAAAGTTTAGTCTGCTTCAGAGTCTAGCCAGCATCTATCCTTCCGTCCTTTGATTAAATTTTGCAGCTGGGGACAGAAAAAAATTTTGCCCATTCCATCCCCTGTGAAGGACAAAAATCGGCATGTAAAGATATTGAACAAATGAAATAACAAATGAAATTTTGCAAAGATCTCCAAAAATTTGGCACAGATGCCATTGAACTTAGCTCCTACTTCACCAGCAAAATTTGCCCCTAAATTGCAGGAAATAGCATTTCAGGGGGTCTTAGATTTCAAAATTTTCCCGGACCCCTTAGGACTGACGCGTGGAAGCCTCTGGCACTCAACAGGATTTCCATTCAAAATCCTGGTGACGGAAAAACATTTCAGGCTGGCTACAACACTGTAGACACGAAACAAATAGTGAGAATAGTGACTGTTGTAATACCTTTTTCATGTGTGCCTCCAGGTTTTCATCCTCAGTGCTGAGTGAGGTGGATGTGGAGGTTGTAGTGCTGGAGGGACTGGCTCCCATACTCACCATACGTAAGGACTTAGCTACAGAAGCCAGGACACTCTCTCTGGAACAGCAACACATCACACATCGGTCAGAATTTCAGCATTCATAGGGAAAGCCAATATTCTGTGAAGGCTTAATATGCGGTACTCAACTAATTCAAAATAACTCCCTCTTGTGAATATCCCAAAATCCTTTATCATCACCACCACATCAAATAAAATTTTTTTGTCTGTATTCTATACTACTCACTCTCACGGCTACATATACAATGTAGCTGCCATGGCATACAGTGTATTCTCTATCTGCCCTACAAGGTGATTGTTATAGCACTGCCCATGGTAACCTATAACCCTTCAGACTGCAATTTCAACTGCTGCATTCTCAATGTTTATACATTAGCAGAAGGTATGCAATATATTTCATGGACCTTAAAATGTACTGTATAAAACCTATTATCATAGTACATACATGTGCTTACTGCCACAACAAATTCATAAGGGGACACCATACTTAATATCATATCTTAGTGTAAAACCCTTGAAAAAAAGCTAGGTTCTTCTTTTTGTTCTTTTCGTCCTGACAAACATTCAGTTCCGATGGGCTCTGTAGTGTACAACTAGACTGGCTCTGTCCTTATGCGAAATCAGTTGTTGTACATGGATTTTGTATCAACTTAAATATACTGTAAATGCATTTAAGTTAACGGGGATTTAATTTCGCAGTAGTGGAAAAAAGGACTTTTTGCTGTGGTTTTACATGTAAGTTTGCGGTAGTACCATGCACTGTAGTCTCGTACTGCCATGGAAAAGTGTTTGCGGTGGTTTTAAATTCGCAGTGAAGAGCCTACCGCAAAAACCATGTACATAAAACCACCACGAACATTTCTGCATTTTACAGTAACTATTTCAATATTTTAGCGGTAAATTTTTTAGGGGTAAATTTCTAATTGATGTAATTATGCATTATCTGACATCAACACTGGGGAGCTTGATGCCCATCACAACATTGTGATCAATGATTATTAACAATTCATATAGCAAAACACGACAACCAATCAACCCACTGACCAAACTTTCTCCATGGCTTTAAGCAGGCAGCTTCCCAACAGCAAAAATATACTCTTCAAATAGCTCTTCCATACTATTTTGCAGATATAAATTGACATTTTACAACAATGCCCATGTTGTCCTCTTCCGTGACCTGGCAGAATTCAGGTCTCACTCTGAACGCATTAGGAGTACCACTCACTGTCGCTAATGCACGTGATTCATTCCTAACACTTACTATAACACGATTTGCAACACGTCTATCAGCAATACGGACAAGATGTCGGCAGCCAGATGGCCAATCACAGGAGAGTTAACATTCCATTTGGGATGACTAATGCATTAGAGTACTTCGTTTCCTCACTTGGACAAATTTGGTCAATTTCCGTCTCAACAGTTGACAGTAATGACTTTTAATGTGGCTATTTTACGAATCTTGCCTTTGTTTTTAGTTAATTACTGAAGAATCTAATGAAATATACTAAGAGTAAGAATGAATGGTAAAACTATCAGTCCATAATTTTTATAATTTTTGTTGTATTCTTGATGATAGTGCTAAATTAGCATATATATAGAATATCATAGTATTATCATAGAACTAAAATATTTAAAAGGTGATACGGATTCTAGATTAAATCTAAAATCCATATCACCTTCTAAATATTTTAGTTCTATGATACAAAAATAGTTCACCATGATCATAGAATGCTTTTATACTTTCATAGCCACTTCACAGAAAAATGATGCTGATACAGAAGACTTTGACCTTCATCCTAAGTGTGATAGAAGCATTTTATCTATTTTAATTATTCACACACGTGAAAGCAAATAGGTCTAAATGGTTCTGCAACCTCCAAATTCACATGGAAGTACATTGTGTACATGCACATAATGTACTTCGAGACTACTGTAAATGTACTGACTTAGTTCGTGGGGATTTACTTTAATTTGCGGTATTGGAAAATGGAGTGTTGCGGTGGTTTTAAGTTCACGGTAGCACTGTTATAACTACAATGTATAATGAAAAAAGTTTTAACGTGGTTGACATGCGGTGGTTGAAATGCAGTGGTGGAATGGCCACCACAAAAACCATGAATATTAAACCACTGCGAACATTTCTGTATTCTATTCTTGTACAGTATTGTATGCTATCCACTGCTACAACCGTATTTCACAATCTACTGGCTCAGATCATCATACCTGTACTAGTAGACGTACAGAACCGAAGAGAAACTTAAGATAACCCTGGAATCAATTCTATTGAATTTCGTGAATGTTATGTATGACAGCAGGAATGTTACTCACTCTTTTGGCTCAGCCATTTTCTCCTTGAGTTCCTGCAGCTGCTGCTCCATCTTCTCCTGGTACCTGGACCAGCGGCTCCGCTCCTCCTCAAACCTCGACTCGTACTTGGAGGCTGTGGCCTGGCTCGCATCCCGGGCAGCTTCTATTCAGGGGGATAACAAAAAACTGTTGTGAACCCTGGACTATTCTTTTTTAATCTACTTTAAATTCACCACAAAGCAAGGCAGGGTTGGACAAGTCCACTAACCCTATTGTCCAGGGCAAGTGAAAGTGTTGTTCGGGCAAGTGCATGACCTACCCAACTTGCCAAATCGGGCAAGTAAGATTTTTCCATTGATTGAGTGCAATTTTGATATACTTGTTACTTTTTTACAGTTATGACATCAAGTAATGGTCAACAGAAAATTCCATTGCTGGAAGTGAAAATGCACATACTAGTAACAGTGACAATTGAATTTTGGGCAAGTTAAAAATTGGTTCGGGCAAGTAAATTTTTTATGTGCTTGCCCGATAGGACAAGTGAATTTTAGAAAACTTGTCCAACCCTGCAAGGGTCATTGATCATGAGACCCACTCAGCTGGTATAGGTTCCACAAACTGGATTGTGATTGTTCAACTTTGACTTCAAAACTTACAGGTTATACCCATTCACAGATTCGCATGCAAGGAAGCTTGTTCCATAAGGATAAAGAGTTCTATGAAAGAAGTTTTCAGTATGGAACTCCCCCCTAACATGTAGGGTATAGAAGAGGAAATGGTGATTTGCTTCTGTAAAAGTGGCAAAATTGCATATTTTCCCTGGAAGCAAACACATATGAAAACTGAATACATATCCTAATTTTGCACACTTGTATGCCAAGTCTTAGAGTTAAACTTTAAAGATAAATCCAATTCCTTACCACATAGCCTGATTAAATCTCACTTATAGCAGCCCGCCAAACATCTGCCGGGGAGGGGCCATTTACAGCCCTGGACAGCGGAGTTTGCGTTACACAGACTACTTACCACACAAACAGACCATATTACAAAAGTGCAAAAGTAAACCAAACAGAACTGACCTTTCATAATGGCCTGTAGAGAGGCGATCTCCTCCTGACATTTCCTCCTGATCTCGTCCACCTCGTCCTGTTTGGTCGTCTCCAGGATGGTGTTTGTGGTCTTCAGGTCGTCGACCTCCGCCTGTAGAGTCTGGACCTGTTTCTGTAGAGAGTCCACAGTCTGCTGGTACTCGCCTCTCTTCTGGTGCTCCTTACGAAGTTCCTCTGTACCAGGGACAGGAATCAGTGTATAGTTTTAGTAGGTGGGTAAATGACTGTATAACAAGGTTCTTTATTTACAACGACCAATGCTTAAGCAACTGTCTGTCGCTTTCCTCTAGGCGACAAAGACTGGAACTGCTTACTTAAAGACCAGAAATCTGGACCCAGGGCACACGACCATAAAAGACTATCTCCTACCAGGCTGTCATTTGCTAAATTGACTCCTCAGATACTAAAGCATAGCTACGGGGAAGACTTCCGGTGCCAGCTGCCCGTACACAAAGACTGAAAAATCGTTCTTGCACCAAGCCATACACCTGTACAACAAGTCTTCTTAGTAATACTGTTACATTCCTGTCTTTACGTTAGTGTTCATTGAAAGGCATTTTGTATAACTTTGTGTGTTTCTTCGTCATGTATTGTAATTGTTAATCTTTTTTGTAGTTGCCATCCAACAATTGTATAAATGCTGCGAGGCTTATTTTCTGAATAAACTATATTAAACTATTAATTCTCTTAGCATAACTGCTTGACAATACACACGTAAAGGTGATAATAGTTTTTGGGAAACCTTATAAAGTTATTGATGATATTTTGTTGTTCTGTATCTGCATGTAGTTTAGTACTAATAGTAGTTGCTGCCATACATTGTATCCTGTACATTTGTTGAGCAATGATTTTCAGCTATTGTCTTGTGACTTAACAGTATACTTGGGACCGCATTTGTAATACCACAGCGAACCCTACACGTGGCTTGCAATGCAAAGTAGTACCTGTACTGTCCTTATTACCGTGAGGCAGACAGTCATCAAAACATTGTGTACTGTTGTATCAACATGCTGTGAAGTTTGTTATACAGAAACATGTTTGACATTATTTATTTCTTCAATAAAAAATAAACATGTTCCAAATGAAGATATAACAAGAAAATAAGCTTTCAAATTTCTTTTTTGGCTGCAGAGCCAGTTTCAACAATTCATATCACCATTCAGTGAGTGGTGCTCTTTAGAATATTCATGTCTATGTCGTTTTCTAACATGACAAACAAGCTGCAGGCTTGGTAAGGTTGTTGTGATGAATATGCATGTACTGAGCCTTGATTAGTCTGGAACTGGCATGGCTTGTCTAACACATACATGTACATGCACCTTCCATGGAAAACATGCCAGTCACAGAGAAAGTTTTCTTTCATAGAAAATTCAACAAGGCTTCTTTCAAAAAGGAAATAACACAAATGTTTTGTTCTTCTATATGAGTGTGAGGTCAAATCTTATGGGTAGATTTGGAAGTGGAAAAGTGAACCTCTACTACTAGTACTACTGTATATCTATCAATGTGTGGATTTTGTTTTGCAAAACTGGTTTTAATTTGTGCAGTAGGCAATGTATAAGGCAAGACTCATAGGTTTGATCCACTCACACCGGGATAAACCTCTACTCTTTTTGATATGTGTAGTGGGTTCTTTAAAGAGCTTGGGGTATGGCTGTCCTCAAAGTAGAGTCAAAACCAGACCCATCAGGCCTTATGTTCCATCCAAAAGAAAGTTCCTAACCAAGGCGACATGTAGGTAGTCATTTTCATCTAATTAGTGTAAGACAGCAGGTGTAAAGTACTGCAAATGCATTTAAGTTCGCGGGAATTTAATTTCGCAGTAGCGAGGAAAAGGACTTTTTGCGGTGGTTTTAAGTTTGCGGTAACACCATAGACTGCAGTCTAATACCATAATGGAAAAATGTTCAGGGTGGTTTTAAGTTCGCGGTAAAGTGGTCACCGGAGAAAACCGCGAACATTCATCCACCGCGAAAATTTCTGCATTTACAGTACCTTCCCTTGAGGGTCAAACATTGGGGCCTGCTCAGGACTTGAACCTTTAGATTCTATGTCAACCCCAACACCAGATTGCCTCCTTGCTTGGGTCAACTTGTTATTTGTTATTGGGTGAGTCGAACTCTGTCTTGGCAGCCAGGGACTGAATTGCGAGGAGCTTACAATAGGCGGGGCTATTAAAATCACAGCTGCCATTTGGCACCACTCAGGTGACCTCCATTCCACTGTCGCAAGTGTCTGGAGCAAGCTGCCACCACTCATCAGGTGACCTCAATACGACAGTAATTGCCCCAGGTGCGGCCATGGGACTGTACATATATGTTTTGAACCACTTACACCTGGAAGGACCCCTGCTCTTTTCGATAAGTGCAGAGGGTTCTTTAACATGCTCGAAGTGTGGCTCTCCTCGAACACTGGACCTCATTAACTTCATGTGGAGCTCCTCAAAATCAGGATGTCATGTTTTACACCCCATTTCAAGGACTATATGCTAGTAATGTGCGTAGTTCGGAATCTAATCCAGAAATAGGCAAATTGTGGTATCATTGGGTAGGTCTCTTGGTGGGGAGTTGAACACTACAACCTATTTTCGGATTGCGTTCGTTGTTGTCGAGTTATTCGCGACTATAGCTAAGTCCCTGTAACTGCGACCAAAAATATGGATTTTTGAAAAGTGTCAGAAATGGGCAAACTATGGTGTCATTGGATAGGTCTATTGGTGGGGAGGATTTTATAACTCATAAGCAGGGTCGCATGGCATGCCGTGCACACTACATCAGTTCTACAGTTTGCAGTACTGTTTGTCATCATCAGGTGATGACGATTAACAGATTGCTAGCTTTTGAACTTTAGAATGTCAACATTGATAATTTGTCAAAAGCACCCAAGAAAACCCAAGAAATCCAAGAAAACCTAGAATCAAATATTTTCCTTGCCATCAAAAAGAGTGATGTTATTGTGTTTGATGGTGTTAACTCTGCTTTATATGAATAATTTAGAGAAAGGGATTAGGAAAAACAAAAACAAAAACTTCCACAAAACGATTTCCCAACCCCTCTGTGCCGGTCCAACTGGCACCGCCCACATTTCCGATATAATGACATCATCATCATCGTGACCTGCAAAAACACACAACCACAACACGATTCACAAAATCTTAAGACACAGGGATAAGAACTAAAGAAAGGGAAGCATCATACCTTCCTTGGCGAGAAAAATCTCCTTGAATTTTCCTCTCTTCTGGGCAAAATCCTTTTCCATTTCATTTTTCTCTTTCTGTAGCTCTTCGACCCTCGAACGAAGAGTGTCAACGTCCGCTGCAATAAATACAAATAATTGTTTACCTTCAGCAAAAACAACAAAACAGAAGATTGCGGTGGATGTTAAGAGGTGTTGCTTACCATTTGCAATGTCCTCTTGCTCCATGTTGTCTGATTTTTGCCCGTTTTCGATCTTTGTTCAGAGAAATATCGATTCGATTCCGTCTTTGTCGGCCATACTGGTTGTCACTACTGCGCATGTTGTAATAGTCGGAGTATACCACTCTAATAACTAGGTAAGATCAAATTCATTACGCTTTCTAAAAAAAGTACAACTTCTCAAAAACTTCCAATAGTAAGGTTACCTGGTACACTTTATAATTTAGATAATAATAAAAGATCTTTTGTACAATTTTTATTTCTATTTGTTTTAGTTTTGTCAGTATCTGTTGGTTTATCTGTGTCAAATGTCCCCAAGCAATTATGGTATAGTCCGATCCAAAATTGATGCTAGCAGCGGAAGAAAACAGAAGATAGAAGACCAAGTAGAAGACTATAAAATTCCTCTTTTTGAGTGAAAAAACGTTTCATTTTTCCGATGGGGAAACGAAAAGACGTTGCTATAGAAGATGAAGTCAAAAGAGGTACCAAAAACCGCTTTATATTCTCCTGTGAATAGAAGTTTGTGTTATAAGTCTTGTAACTAAATTTTGGGCGTGGGGAGGGGGGCTCTACTCATGTTGTCAGAAAGAATATTACTTACAATTTTGGTACATATTTTAGCAGAGTCTCCGGTTGATGACGGTGGCCACAGGAAGAAGCATAAGAAGAAACATAAGAAGCACAAGAAGAAGGAATACACAGCCGAGCTGTCGTCTGAGACCTGTACTAGTGACTCCACAGGACAACCTCAGCTCAAGTTAAAAATCAAGATAGGTCAGTACAGTTGTTGCAGGGATAAACAAGTCCACTAGCCCTATAGTCCCGGGCAAGTGAAAATGCCAATCAGGCAAGTGCATGTCCTTCCCTACTTGCCCGATCGGACAAGTTAGCTTTTCCCCATTGAGTGAGATTTTGATGTACTTGCTACTTTTCAAAGTCATGACATCAAGCATTGATTAACACAGAAAATAGAGCCAAGAACAAAAATTACATTGAAGGCCATGAATATACATAGAAAAATGTCATTTAGATTTCGGGCAAGTGAAAAGTTGGTTCGGGCAAGTAAATTTTTTAAGTACTTGCCCGATAGGACAAGTCAATTTTAGAAAACTTGTCCAACCCTGTGTTGGGTTTTTTCACATCTTTTCATCAACGTACAGTCTAGAACGGTATTTCTGTGGTATTTGTAACCGTAAGTTTTTACCTGTGTGGTACGTAGTAGGTTCATGTGGTCCAGATTTTTGGCCCAGAGGTCCTGGGTTCTAATCCAGTCATGCCACCAATGTTCTACCCTAGGGAAAGCCTCTTTATACAACTTTTTTTTTCACTCCACTCAGGCAGAAATGAGTATGCAGCTTACATTAGGGAGTTCTCTCAGATTGGTGATTGAATGGAGAGCCACACCACACCATTAAGAACCCACCACAGTTTTCAATAGTTAAGGGGTTCTTCCTCGGCCTGGGTACCATCAGGATAGTAGATTGCTCTGATGTTTATTATACATTCATATACTCTGCTGTTCTGTCTAGGAATTTTGACATCTCTAATATCTGGAATCTTTCAAATTTTGGACAAGGGCACTGCTTGGTCCCTACACATCAGCGAATTAAGGAATGGGCTCAAGCGCTCACTCAAACAGGCATTCCAACACCCGAAACGCTCTCCGTCCACTTGCGAGAGGGCATGTTGTCATCGAACAAGTGCTGTAGAACCCATTTCTTAATTCACTCATTAACTGACATCACCACCAAAAGGTATGAATATGCAGTTCTCCAATTAGGTAGCAGAAGTGAACATAAGAGCGAACTTAAACTACCCAGATAGTACCCAGGCTACATGTAGGCCTTCCCAGTGTGAACAGATCAAACCTTTCAGCATGTAGTAAATTGGCTACAGAATCTTCATAAGTCGGGTTATATGTCAAAGTTGAAGACCCTGAGACAGACAAAACATCTCTGGACATGTAAATATTTACGCATGGTCTAGATTGAGATTGACAACTGGTGAAGGGCCTTCATCTTTGACCTGTCACATGCACAGTTCAAACTCTGAACCAGCCTATACACCCTCCTGACAAGTTTGTACCTTGTAGGTGGAATGACACTTGGCACCAAGAACATCCCCAAGATTGCTACACCTGAGGACAGCAGCAAGGGAGAGGCATCTAAGCAGTGGGAAGGTCTGTATAACATTGACAATATATTGTCCCTTTTTATACTTTTTAAAGGTTTTTTTATTCAACACATGTTTTTGAGCAGATCCTATGACAGCAGTATCTTCAACTATTGAAGTGATTCAGTTGGATTGCTTTTGGGGAAGGGAGAAAGTAGTTTGTCAATTTAATTTGCAAAATATAGTTGTTCAATACAGTTTGAGTACAGGGCTGTTTCCAGCTTTCCCATTCATTGTTATATGCAGCTCATTGTACTTTTTTTTCAATTTGATGTCATGAAGTTCAGATATTTTGGACGAATGGGGAATTTTTTTCTCTATCCCAACAAGCAAATTTCCACCCTAGGATGCAGACACAGGTCCTGGAGACATCCCTGGCATAATTGTTACTGTACAAATATACTAGTAAATGTAGTACTTAGGAAAATAGATCCTGAAAAAAGCTTTAAACTTTAAAGTTTTATGAATCTTCATAGATGTATGCCATTGTTTTAAGGCTGTATCGCCCTTGTTTGTGATTAATTGATCAATTGGTTTGTTGATCACTGAATCAATTGATTGATTGATTTTTGATTGGTTGGTTGATTGATTTTGATTGGTTGGTTGATTGGTTGATTGATTGATTGATTGACAGATGAAGACAGTAACCAGCCTCCTGAGGAGGTCCAGCCCAGCATCACCCAGAAGGAGGCAGATGAGAAGGAGGAGGAGGAGTGGCTGGAAGCTCTGGAGAAAGGAGAGCTGGACGACAATGGAGAACTCAAGAAGATGAGGGACCCCGCCCTGCTTACAGCCAGACAAAGGTACAACAATACCCATCCTTTTTAGAGTGAGAATCTTCATTTATTATTGATGACAGGCTTGCGCATCACTTTTCATTGAGGTCTGAGCAGTGTTGTAGACAGCCTGAAATCATTTTCCGTCCCCTCTATTTTGAATGGCTTTGGTGCAGTGTTCCTAGGGGGTCCGGGGGCATGCTCCCATGGAATGTTTTGAAATCTAGACCCTCTGAAACGCTATTTCCTCCATTTTGAGGGTTAAATTTTGCTCACAGAGGACGGAATGGGCAAAATTTTTTTCCATCCCCAGCTGCAAAATTCCATCAAAGGACGGAAGGACAGGTGCTAGCTAAAACCCTGGGCCTGAGGGAATGATGATGATGATTGGTTTATTTGAAAAATGAGGATACCTGGCAGCCAAAGGATGAATTGCGTGTCTTCTTTCAGAGAGCACAATAACAATCATTTAAGATTGAACAGAAATGGCAAAAACAGTCACTTTGAATTGAACTTACAGTGGGTAAAGATGTCTATAAACGTCTATAAACTTACGTTAGGTAAAGATGACTATAAACGTCATTTCCTGATAATAAAAGTATGAAGAGGTATGTAAGGGTGAAACAAAATGTAAGGTACAGATTACATCATTCAAGTCCTAGTCAATCTATCCGTTTTACACATAGATGGTACAAAATGCATAACAGTGAAATGCTAGTATGCGATTTGTGTTCATTTGTGCTACTTTTAATATTTGCATGATGTGGCCAGCAAATTTTATTCAGAGAAAGAAAAATATGCTATTTGATTTTTTTATTGTTGTTTATGAGAAATTCAGTAGTCTTGTCATACCTACAAATACGATGAAAGAAGAAACGCTGCCTGCCATGCATAAGTAGCTCACAAAACATCAGTTGGACTGAATGTAAAGCAGCTACTAAATGTGTAATTTTGTAACCCCTTTCAGAGCCTTGAGGTACGGGACTCCTGAAGCCACTCAGCATCTCCTGGAGCTCCCGTCTGGATACAAACCTAAGGAAGAAACAGAAGAGATGATTCAGAAAAGGAGACAGCGAGCCCAGAAGCGAAGAATGCAGGCAGCCAAGAAGAATGAAGAAAGCAAGAAAAAGACAGTAGAGAGACTACTGAAGAGAGAGGCAACAAAACAGAAGCAACAGAAGGCTAAGACTGTTCGCAGTAAAGGTCATATTCCCATTGTGACTTATATCAACAGCCATGATAGAGTGACACTATCTTTTCCACCGGGTGTGACCTACCCTTTGACCCAACAGGTCGTGCCCCCACCTCCCAAACCTCAGCAGAAGTGCGGAGTGCCTGGTTGTACCAAGCAGAAGAGATATTCCTGTTCTAAGACTGGTGTTCCTCTCTGTAGCCTAGAGTGTTATAGGAAGAACAAAAAGAGCCATGGTTTGGCGTAAGGACAACTTATTATAGTATTTGTAATGTTACTCCTATCAACATAAATCTGATCATTAATGGTTATTTTGTATATAGTAACTCATAGCGATATTGTACTGCAACACAACAGTAAACACACATTTGGTGTTAAACTTCGTCTTTGTAAGTGTCTTTATTTCTTTATATGGGTTTTTCACAGAGTGAAGGGGAGGGCAAAACAGGTGCAAATGCACCTTTGAAGGCTGCCCTCTGGCACATAAAAACATACATGGCACAACAAAGACTATGCAATAATACATGCAATAGTAGCATCATAACAATATCAAACTAGAGTAACACGACCCCATACCTTCGCCAAATGATTCTACCCTTTACAACTGCTGTATTAATTCTGTTTACCATTAATTATGCAAATAAGGGCCACATTTGCATAAATTATATTCATTGATCATCTCCTTCACCAAACAACAGACGTGCACAGTCTATATTAAGAAAGAAGGCTTTAATTGCATTTTCTGATAATTTATGCAAATGATGACCTCATTTGCATAATAGATGTTCAACGATGTTCACCTGTACATAACTTCCAAATGCTACAAGTATGAAGTTACCGTCATTTACCATTACTATAACTACATTATAGAATTTTCTCATTAATTATGCAAATTAGGTCTTTATTTTGCATAATATATATCTACCAATATTCTCTTTCTCAGTTACACATGTTGCAATGGTCCTATAATAGAACAGAGCATGTAGACGATTTCCTCATTATTTATGCAGATTAGATCCCAATTTGCATAAATAATCTGTAGTTATATGAACCATCACTCAAGCTATCTACATCTACCAAAAATCATAACGATCGGTCAACTCCTTCTTGAGTTATTCCCTTTCAAATTCTGACACTAAACCTTCCAAAACAAGCCGGCTTGGGACCCAAACGTATACCACTTACTCTCGGCATCAAGAGCTGTCTACCACTAAAAAAATCATAGCCCGAGCATGTCCAGAACTCGAGATATCAAACCTGGAGGTTCCGCTGCAGTAGGCAACAGGCCGCTCGGGGGCACAAAATCTAATCGTTTTCAGGTCTCATCAAGACCTACCCACATACCGAGGCTAATTGTAGATCTGAACACACTCAAACTCCCATAAACCGTTATCTGAAAACAGTCCCAGGATTGTGGTTGGAATCAACACAGGCCTGAGAACGTGCTCTGTGGCATTAAAAGTATGCAGACCAATTACTACAGCAACAACCTGAGTCACAAACCGATATGGGTAGAATTCTTGGCTTTTGGTATATGTACATGTACATGCTATCAGGTTACTAATAGGTGCTGATGAGAAATGTGACAAAAATCATTATTTTAAAACTGTGTGACTGTCAGCAGTGACTAAAAATTTTCTTTCATTTTTTACCAGCACAATGTCTTTCTGCTCTTCCACAATTATTAAGTGAAGAAAGTGAACAGGCACCTGCAAAGTATTTTTCCGCGCACCATCCCCCAATGGAACGCCATGCTAGTTTCGGTAGTTAGGGCTCCTACGTGTGAGTCTTTCTCAGCCAAACTGGCGGACTGTCCGCCGTTGGCTGGCGCATTTCCTCCCCCTCCCATGCTTTGCCCTTTATGGGGTAATGTTGACGTACTTTTGATGAAGGCAAATGAGAGAAGGATAAAGAAAGTTATCTGTTTGAATGTTACCTAGCGACAAAGCAATTAATACATATTCCAAAGAAACTGTTTGAATCAATCAGTGCTCTTTGCATTGATCATTAATCATGGCATCCTTCTTGGCAACAGACCTGTATGCTGCAAACCAACAGGTAGAATAAGGATGTTATTCTCTACCTAAGTTCTAACGACAATAAGGGATAAAGAATATAAAGACTAGCCTGGTATCCAGCTGTAATATAGCTCCCGAGTCTCTTCTCTCCTCTTCGCAATTGCTGGATACCAGGCTATATAAAGACACGATACTGCTGACAATTGCACAGATGCTAAATGTTTGTATTGTTTTTAATTTGAAAATAGGCCGTTTAGAACGTTACTAAACGAATAGTACAGGTAGAAATGCTTCTTTCTATGGAGTAATAACAAGAGGGAATTCAGCACCAGGGCCAGTGCTTAAAAGTAACAACATATCAAAAAGATCCCCCCCTACGTGACATCACGTCGCTGCCAGCCTAATTTGTGAGTTTTGACATCCGCAGTGACGCAAGGTACCAAGAAACAAAAGATTAATACAGAATAACTTACGTGGGTAGATACGACAATTCGTTATGCATTAAAACATGATAGACGTAGGCTACAGGATTTCATTCAAGAAAACCCCTCACTTTTGTCTAGACTCCGAATACGCCTCTGTCGTCTGTGGTGTATGTGTTAGCCTCGTTTATTCAAGCCTTTGTGGATATTGAACCAAGTGTCAGAAAATCAGTTTTGTTTCTGTAAGAGTGCTAGTTTTCGAGGTGTCATGGCGGCACGTCTCGTAGCTGTGTTTGTTTTCCTGTGGTATTCAGTGTTGGTGCCGCCTGCTGTGCTTGGAACCGGGAACCACAGCTGCGACATCTACTGTAGTATGGGAATAAAAGGTAAGAATTCATATACGACTCCTAGATATGATTTCTATTGTTCTAGCTACGTGTGACGTATTCTGCTGAAACTTCTCGATGGCTAGCAGAAAATCTAACGACCTAGTCTGTGAGTCCCAAATGCCAGGTGTTCTAACTTGTTACATTTCATATTGCAATTTTTATAGAGATCATATATCAACCGATTTTCAGGTGAAATTTATGATCGAGTCTCTGTCCTTGTTTTAAGTGTATTATACCGACTTTTAAGTTGTGTCTGTGACCGGAGCCTTACCAAAGCACATGTGAAATCCTTTTTTGCGCAAAATCATAGTCGTTTGGGGTTTCTGTGAACATTATGATGACATAGTAATGCTTTGGGGTCCCACTTCGACCACATTACAGATCTATTGTCAAGATCTTTCTTTCATAAAAATTCCCCGATTTTTGTTCAGATCTAAATGACGTCGCAGTCGGAAAATCTCCGTGTCTGAATTTTAACGGGAACGAATTGCGGGCTGTCTCTGGCTACCTCTCCTTCTCACCATGGGTAGAGGTACTGATTCTATCCAACAACAAGATATCAGTAGTGGATGAAGCCTCACTACTTCCCATGGACAAACTCAACACCTTAGACTTGAGTCACAACAGGTGAGTTGATCATAGCACAATATATAGATGTGTTTCACGTCTACAGGGTAGATGATAAAGGTAGTCACGTAGTCTTCGTTATACTAAGGCCACAACCCGCCGTACGTGCAATTTGTCCGTACGTTTTTTTTAGGCCACGTCCGAAACGTATTTCTGAAACGTACGTTCAGGCTGTACAGGGCAGGAGCGTCGCTGTACGGGGGGCGAATCCGCAGCCCCATGGCACACGTAAAGTTCTACGGCGTGTCTGCGTGCTCCAAAAACAGTCGGATTTCCAGCGAGTTCGTACGGAGGCGGTAATTACATTTGATCTGTCAATATTTTCACAACTGGAAACGGTATATCACAACGTTTTTTCATCGTTGCGTTCTTTTGCGTACTTATGAATAAAGCAATGTTATCAGAAACACAGGAAATGTACGAGACAATTTCTAGATTTGCTCTGAGTTATGAGTATTCAGATTCCCGGCCATCACGTGACTGGGCTGACCCAGACTAATTTGTACGTTGTGCTCTAGGAGCGAATACTGTAAATGTAGAAATGTTCGCGGTGGTTTTATGTTGGCGGTTTTCGCGTGCAAATTTACTGCGAACTTAAAACCACCGCGAAATTTTTTGCCATGGCAGTAAGAGACTACAATACATGGTGCTACCGCGAACTTAAAACCACCGCGAACACTCCTTTTCCCCCTACCGCGAAATTGAATCCCTGCGAACTTAAATGCATTTACGGTATTCTGTGCTCGCGAGCATCCTAGCGATAAAATATTAAGATAAGTTACCATGTTGAAAATAATACCTGTCATTAAAACGCTCACATGCATTTGCTATTTTTTCAAACATCAAAAGCAAACTGCCACACAAAATCAAGACCGCATCATGTCCAAGTAAAAAGATACAAAATCCATATGTTTAGCTGTGGTACCAAGGAAAGGTTACTAGGAGGCCTAAAATTGACCTTGACTTTCGTCTTTCAAAGATGAATAACGCTAGTTCACCTTTATCCGCGGGGTAACCTATATCCGTTGTTTCAAAAACCATGGTTTGAAATTGAAATATTTCCACAATATTTCAGTGGACCCGGCATTTTCAAAATATTGCTGTTTGAAACCACAGCCCGTCGAATTGACTAAATACCATCTTTTTAAAACCAACGGATATAGGTTACCCCTTAAAGAGGGGAACTAACGATACATAATGAATATAAGCACAATTTGTTCAGACTGTCTTAATTTAGGCTGATTACAGATATGCGGGAAGACTAAGACACAAATGCTTCACACAGTTATAGAACGACAGAGACACTTTTGATATATATCGCCGATTTACCTTTATTCGTGGGGTAACCTATATCCGTTATTTGTAAAGACAGGGTATCTACTAAGGTATACCAAATCGAAGGACTGTGCTTTATCTTAAAATATTTTGAAAATGTTGCTGTTTGCAGTCGATGTCCTTCGATTTGGTATACCTAAATACCCTGTCTTTAAAAACAACAGATATAGGTTACCCCACGGATAAAGGTGAACAAGCGTTATATACTTATTACATTGTCTTTTACAGACTGCAGACGTTTCCGTGGAATGTGTCTCTCGCGAATCTGACGTCACTCTCGCTGGCTCACAATCAGCTGACGTCACTTCCGACCGAGACTACACTGGGAACGACCCTTCATACTCTAAACTTGGCAAACAACAATCTCACCTCTGTCCCAGAGCAGCTCTTCTTCAAGCAAGTCCCGATGGTAGCACTAAAAGGTGAGTATTCAATTGAAAATTTCTTTCATACAAAAGATATTTTTCGTGTATTGCCTAGACTTTATTTCTCACATGCTTCCCTTGCCAAAAACTCCAAGCTGGGAACCTGGTTTGGTTATCGGTAAATGAAAACGTCTTCTTCATAAATAAGACAATGTTGATTTGATTAACGTTATATGGATGAAATCCACGCGCGCATCAATTTTATTCCGTTTTCGAAAACAACAAAAACAACAAGTATCTACTATGCCGTAAAATGAGCACATATTTCCGTGAACTGAAAAAAAATATCGCAAAACGGACTCGGGCACTTTAAGGCCTGTGACAATTTTGGTCGAACATGAAATTCGAACCACTGCGTGACCTCAGGTAACCCCGCCGGGCCGGAGTGTTTTTAGAACGGTCCAATGTCAGTACCTAATGTTACATTGCGCAAACAGGAACTTACGATGCACGGGCCACACTAACTACTTTTCTTGAGACTTATTAATGTTAAATGCTAAAGATATTGATCTAATATTTATCAAATATCGGCATAACTAGAAGCGGTTAACAAAAGGACACCCCCGCGAGAGCTGCAAGTGGTACAGTCCGAACATGCGTTCCGACCTCCCGGGGTGTGGAGTGGCGGGAAAACAGCGAGGCGCTCATACTTCAAGGAAACAGCAAAATAATGCTATAAATCGGTATTTCTAGCCCAAAATGATTGTATGGCAGTTGACTGATGCCTTATAAGGCTAACTGCTTGCGAAATTTCGCATTGATACAACAGCGATTTAACAGATACAGACATAAAACATTCATATTTTACTATCGGTTAACGTTACGTACAGTGAAACATACTTTGGTGCAGTTCTTGTAGGGTAAGTAGTGTTTCGTCGGCCCCTGCCCACATCAGGGCACCAGTTTTATTACGAGTTTTGGGCAGATTTAGGTTCATTAAGCCTTAGACCTTCAGAAATCAAGCGGGTCTTCTTGCAATATCTTTGATTTCCGTGGCTGTATTGATATTTGTACGAAAAATACCAAAAAATTGTCAAAAAAATCTGTTTTTGCCCAAAAATTGAGCCTTACCTAGGTATAGCGGCAAGATCCCCAGGCATATTAGATATCACAGAGATATAATCTATTACTCCAGAAAATATGACTCAGTTAGACAATCATTTCATAGTGGGCACAGACCCATTTTAATAGCATCCCTATTTTTTACCAAAAAATGGTTTTTTAAACCCAAAATATTGAGGATCCACAATTTTCTTGTCATCATATTTTGAATATGGGTGAATTACGTTAACTGGCCAAAAATTGTTGAAAACAGATGGTTACATCAAAAGTTATGACCATATAACTGCTCGACTGAGAATTTACAGGTGTCACAGGCCTTAAACTGCCTGTGGATGCTGATGAATGATGATCTTTATTTGCATGTTCCTGCCCATGTGGGCTAAATGCAGCAAATCCCATGATGGGATACTAAAGACTAAGTACTATAACATGTAGTATTACAATTGAATAAACAATACATCTGTAACTATGCTATCACTATATCTAACGTTTACATGACTCTTCCCTTTTCTTAAAACATGTGTATACGAACTCACAGAGTTTGTGTTGTGCAAAGTTGTCTGTGGTTGTCATTATATGTACAAACAGGTTGTCGTTGGTTAACTCTTTACATCGTGTATCTACACTGAGAGCACTGATAAAAGTGTTGCCCATGTCATTCTATAAAGAACACTCTATTATAAAATGGACTTCATTCTCTATACGGTTGGAGTTACAAAGTGTACAGAGTCTATTATTCGGAGGAGTCTGGTTGTATCTTCCCACTACTACTGTCAACGTAAACTCCACAGTCAAAGAAGAAGACGTACAAGAACAAAAATGAAAAATATATTGTTTGGCATGCCATACTCATCTGTGTGTTCAGTCATTTGTTCAACCTTCCTGAACGCTTAGATTTCATGCTGAAGGCAACTTTTCTGTTGCCCAAGTTTTTTTTTATTCGCACGCTCGCGTCAATTTTGGGGTTCCCAGAGGATGCCATCCGTATAATCAAAACATAATGGCCTAAAATATTAACACAGGATAATCGTCCGATATATGAGCATGCATTATTTGGCTAATTTGTCTCCCTTCTCTCACTTAGGAAACCCCTGGCACTGCGACTGTCGCCTGTCACTATTGAAGGACTGGGTACTTCAGCACTACCATCCCGATAGCACGTGTGAGTCATCCTACATTGGAGTTGTCGGTAAGTTGTTACGTTGTGTGTGTTTTTTTTGGGGGGGGGGCGAAATTCATGTGAAATCCACCCTGTTGAATAGCAATTTTGCATCTGAAAATTGAAAAGATCTCTACTACTGAAAAGCCTTCACTTCTGTAATCTTCAAAAAGAAGGATGATTTCGAAAGTCTTCATTTTTAAAGGGGCACATTGTATAATTTTGGTATCCAAACTGGAACTGGCCGGAAATAATCTCAATTAAAAAATCTTCATTTGGATTAACGTTTGCAACAAATTTTAATATCTACGCCTCATTCGTTCACATTTCCAACGTTGTTAAACAGCACAAAAGAAAGCCGAGAGTTAGTTTCGTTAGCCTACCAAAAACTCCCAGTGCGCATTTCTAGTCACCCGACAACGTCTAAAACACAACTAACCGCACTCCAACTTACGATGTATAAAAAAAGACCAAAACACTAACATTGTTTTAATGCTTTGATCGGTCAGATTCTCCAGTACGGTCCTTTAACATTGGCGTTTATTTACAGGAGGAAACACAAGCGTTAGTTCTGATCCCAGCAGTCTGTGCGCAGGAAGTCCAATGAACATCACTTCAATGTTCGCGCCGCCATCTTGCTTCACACCTGCTCGTCTGAAGGACCAGTGCCTCATTGGCGGGAACTTCTGCGTAAGAAAATTCTTATTTCAAAGCCATAGATCTACTGTAAAACGAAGAAGACAACTTTATTTACATTTGTATCTTATTACCTTCGCCAAGAAAGTTATGTTTTCGGTAGCGTTTGTATGTAGGTAACGTTATGTGATTATGTATACATGTGTGTGTGTGTGTGTGTGTGTGTGTGTGTGTGTGTGTGTGTGCGTGTGTGTGTGTGTGTGTGTGTGTGTGTGCGTGTGCGTGTGCGTGTGTGTGTGTGCGCGCGTGTGTGTGTGTGTGCGTGTGAGTGCGTGTGTGTGGAGGAACAGCATAACTCGAGAAGGATGGATTGCATATACTGTTTGACATGTAGGTAGGTCTTGCCTTACTCAATAGCTGCCAAAGCTAATTGTGGATCTGAATAAAGTCAAGCTCTGCCCTTGAAAGTTGTATGATTAGCCAAGACTTGAAAATATTTCCTATCTCTTCAGGCGGGAACCTGTTACAGTCATGCGGCACCATATGACGTCATCCCGAGCCTGACCAATCATCTCATGGTCCCCGCCGGTGAAGAAGTTGTGTTGAGATGCGTTTCTCCAACAGACAAAGACGGTAGTTTGTCGGAATGGTTTCACCCAAGCGCTGGTCCGATAGATGGCGAAAATAACTCCAGTCAGAGCATCTGCACCGACGCACACGACAACCTAGTTATCAAGAACATTCGGGCTGGTGACGCCGGTATCTATGCGTGCGCGCTGCGTCACCACGCAGACGTCAAGGGTTACGTCAACGTCACCGTTCTTGATGACAACTTTGAACCAGAGACACCAGTATGGGACCCGGGCTTTACACACAGCGTAACCACGCCCACTGTTGACATATCATCACCAAGGCAACATCAGCCTATGTCTTCTACACATCCACCAAACGATACTTCGGCGCGTTTCCATGGCAACGTCACCGCGGACACGCCCATAGACGAGCCGACCATACCAAGTCGTCCGGAAAGAGAGGGGGTGATCGAGGTGACGGTGAGGGACGTAACCAGCTATGCGGCGATGGTACGGTGGAGGACTCCGGCTTTCCTGCGCGGCTCGTTCCTGAGACTGTTCTATCACGAGGAGCAGGGGGGAGAGACAGGGAGGGTTTGGATGGACATGGAGCAGCGGAGCGTTGTCATCAAACCTGGCTTCAGGTAGGAACATCACAATTAACTGAAATCGATAAAAGCTTAGTTCCTCTGCTGTGCAGTGTTATGAAAAATGATTAATACTGTATAGGAATTTGAGGAATATTGTACTTCGTTCGATACTGTACATCTTGCTGTCTGATTTTAGTCTTGTACTACCGTTGCTTGTTTCTTAACTCTTCGCCTTCCGACAAGACAAAAATTAGTGACCTTCTAGTATAAAATTTAATGAATGAAGGACGGAATGCAAGAGCGAGTGAATTAGCAAATGAACGAAGAGTCAGAAGACTGAATGGATGGACGAATGAATGAGTCTGCGTCGTTTTCGACTCAGAAGATATAATTTGGCGACAATGTTTGCCACCTATGCTAGAACCCTAGGACCACTTACTTTGACACCCCGTTATGGGTGTCTCTACACTTTACCGTAGCTAGGTCATGTTGAATAATACCCCCAAACAATATTTTTTACATTTTTTGTATTCTGTCTTTTCAGTCATAATTTACATTTTGCATAATATTCCAATCATGAAGGCCATCCAGTGGAATGGGGCTTTGTATTCGATCTATTTGTCTTTTGTATTCATTTAACTGACTTCAACTTCAACAGGAGACACCAGCTGCAGAGTCTCCAGCCCAGCACGTGTTATGTGGTGTGTATCTCTGCCCACACCATTCCCGAGCAGGACGACTGTGTGCTGTTCCGTACCAAGGCCTCGGGAGTCAACCCGCTGTACTTCACCATCGTCCCCATCCCTCTGATCGGGCTACTCGCACTGGGCTGTTACATCAAGATCAGGAACAAGAGGCGCCAAATCAGACGACATTATCTCAACCCCTTTCAGGTCAGTTTTACGCATTACTAATTCATACCTCCGTACAAGGAGGTTATATAGAGATTATAACCTCCTTGCTCCCTAAAAGGAAGGCATTGTAGTCTGTTAGTGTGCTTGTGCTTCTTTGCATTGACGCGAGCCCACAGTTACCTATTTCAAGATGTAAGGCGGAAGTGGTGTAATAGGATACTCGAAGAATTGGAAGGATGGTGTGGCTCGTTACAGATGTCTTTACGCATGTCATGTTTGAATGTCTTGATTTTGGATGCGCCTTTAGTAATGTGAATATTGCAAGATGTACACTCGTAGGATACTCGGAGAATTGGAAGTATGCATATGGTAATGCTCGTTGCTGATGTTTCTATGCATGCCATGTTTGAATGTTTTGATTTGGGTAACATTTTAGCTGATTTAGCAAACGCGATTTCACAGCAATGGCTACTCAGTTAGTAACTACATTTCTATCATGACAACCTTATATCAAGAGTTTTGGAAATCATTTAAATGACGTCGTACGACTTAAGCCATAAATACACACACACGTTGCCTGCATGACAATAGATCATTTTGAATGCCACTTATCAGCTGGTATCCCTCTTCTTTCAACAGACCCTTGCTGAGAACACGTGGAACAGCCTGTCGCTCTTCGGTCCGGGTGTAGACGCCACCAGTCTGCGGCGGTCCGCAGGTGATTACCACATCTACGCCGTCCCCAGTGATGACGTCTATGATGACGTAGGGGACGTCATGTTAGATCCAGGCTCCAGCGTTGCTAAGTACCACCCGAGGCACTCATACCCGTGTAGAGAACCACAAGAGCACATCTACGCCCGGCCGTGCACGGTTAAAAAGACTATCAGAGAGGGACACCCTTGTACAAAGAAGAACGCAGCCGGCAAGATTCTACTACGACGTGGGTCGGGGTCTTACGAAAAGGCTTGTAGTGTGACGTTGCCCATGTTTAAGATTCCACTACCAAAAACGGACCCTAACGAAACAAGGAGTGCGTCTCTTTACGACGTTTACGCCAGCGCGTGCAGCGTCCGTTCGTCCTTCGCCGACCATCTTCGTCACGGTGTATTATCAGTCACGGGGACGGAACGAGGAGGAAGGCACATCCCACTCCCATGTACGTCAGACCTGCTGACGTCAGCGGAACACGTGTAGAGGACGACCTTTTTGTCGACGTCAGCACGGAGTCTTGTCAGATGGTTTTTGATGAGTCATCGGATGACGTCAGCATGCCCAGTTGGGAAGAGGAACAACATGCATGCTTGCAGGTGGATATACCACCATTCCATGACTTCGCAAGAAACGACAAATATAAAACTTTCGACAAGCGTCCAGCAAGTTGGTAGCTGTTGTCTCGAAAGAAAAAACATATTGCGCTTTTGATGTAACATTAGTGAAAAATACATTATCCATGTAGTCTTATACTGTAAATTATTGTGATAGTCTGTTAACGTTACTCACAAAAGAAGATACATGTGCGTCAATATTTCAAAGACTTTTATTTCAATGTGACAGAAGAATTTACATAAATACTCATATTATTTGCACATGAATATGATATAGATCTTCAGATGCGAATCCGACAAACATAATTATTTCAATGTGCCAGACGAATTTATATAAATAGTTATATTATTTGCACATTAATACAATATAGATCTTCAGATCCGAATCAGACAAACGTGATTATTTACATGATATTTAAGATTTGCTTCAGGGGACAACATGAAAAATGGTTACATTAAGAGTAGGTTTTATTTCAAATATGGTTCAAATTAGTTGGTATTAAAACTGGGAGACCCCGGCATCTCGGTTAGGGCTGCACAAGTTTTTTTTCGGAAGGGACGTGACATGGAATTCAGGTGTTCCAAGAGGACTAGCAAACGCTAACTGTAAAGCAGCAAAATTTGCTGCCCTATGTGCCAGCAGGCACTACAGGGGTCTGAAAGAGCGAATGGGCGTTATCCAAAAAAGGCACGCATTTGATTCAACAAGCGATATTCTGTTAAGTGCTAAAATATATATCTTTAAGTACATCAAGAGCCAGTCAGACCCGAAAGAGAGACCGTTACTGGTCTGTGAAACAGCAAGATCTACGAAAACTATATGTAATGTTTCTTGACTTACATCTTGTAGATATTCCTGTAATATACTTTTTAATTTTGCTCTATATACATATACATGTAATATATGCTCTAGTGAGTTACAACAACAAGATATTAACAACAATGACTACCTACATAATAAATATCTGTGTGACGTCCTTCTTTCTCATATATATTTATGATTTACCGTTCTATGACATGCGATATTTGTTGTAACATCTGCAAATATTAGACTCTATAAGGAACCAGTCACACGAATATAATCCGCCACTCTGTGTAATTGAAAGACTTGCTTTACAAAGGATTATTCTTCAACACAGGAGGCCGTTACTGGGCAATAAAGCGCCACAATGAATTATTAATAATAGGGTAACGATGCGGTGAATACATGAACGTCTTTCTTCCACCTGATTTCCGTTTGTGCGAATTTTTGAAAATTTTCATATGTTGTGGAATGGCAAATTTTCAATAGTTTCTAGGGAATGGTACATGTAAGAACATTCTATTATTATTTACAATATTCTGCCATTGTTTTTCTTCAAATTTTGTAAATGGGCGTCCGGGAACTGGGAAGAAAACAGTTCACACATCCTTGTAAAGTAAGGTTGGGTGTCATGCATCGATGGTTGACAAGCAGTGAAGTCTATAAATACACAGGGGCAAACAATACGGTTCATTTTCCTGGGGCAATAACCTAATTGTACCATTTGGAAAATGTTACAAAAACTTGTAAATATCTCAGACATGAAAGAATCACATAGATGTTTGAAAAGCATTCTTGATAAAGTAAATTTGTACAGTTACTTTCAAAAATGTTTACAAAACATGTACAGAAGTTCAAATATATAGATTAACATTTTCATATTCAATTTCTCTTTTTTTTTTCAATTTAGAACACGATTGTCGCTTAGATGTTCTTATATCTACAATTATTATAACTTACCAAAAATGTCATTCAAAAAACCCTTTCGATTGCTTTAACTGGGGGGCGTTCAGTTCAAAATTGGGAAGGGAATCTCGGTTGGGACCGCACCAATCTTTCGGAAAGGGCGTAAAATGATGTCCCATGTTCGAGCACATTGAAGAGGGAGGGCCAGGAACCCCCTCCTGTAAAAAGATATTCCCTGCTACAGAAATTGCTGACCTATGTACAACAATAAGTATATCTCTCTAGCACACGCATATATAGCAATAACAATTAATAATACAAAACGTTGTCGTTTTCTATTGCATTTCATGCCTTTTCTAAAACCTTTATGTTGATATAATTGCATAACACACAAAATAAGAGGTATTGGGTGTAGATATTTCTGCGATCCTATTATGTCATAAATGTAATTAAAAATGCATACATATATTCTATTCTTTGTAACATATCACCAAACTACATGATTGTATATTCACAGTGCTCAAATGTACTGTAGAAAGAGAAGTCTTCACTACAACAACAAAAGTACACAAAGCTCTGAGAGCTAATATTAATACTCGTCCAACAAATGGACGTTTCAACAGGATTTGAATCAACAACAACAACCACCTTTGAGATATTTACATACGGAATTGTATTCAGATAAAATTGATGCAGGGATCAAAACGGAGAAACGTATTCTTTTGGAACACAGCGGTGCTGTGGGGGCACGGTCACATACGTCGTACGATCTTCGTACGATCGACGCACGATCGCAAACAAGGGGAATCCTTGATACAATCGTGCATGTGTCCTGCAAAATTAGAAATCAAATCAAACTACGAAATCAAACTCGTACGACGATCTACAGTGAACGTGACCTTGCCGTGCCCTTGACTTGTGCCCCACTCCCCACCGACCCTTCGCTATGGAATAGAGGGCATGTTGGAGTTGTCGACCTGGACACTGATGAACATCGTGTTGTCCCGGATGTAGTCTCCCCGGTGAAGATGGGACAGGGGACAGAACATCTGGGTGCCAAAACTCGGGTTTCTCTCGTGTATGGGGCGACCCAGAAACTGCAGGTTGTCCTGAGAAAAGGGAGAAATGAAATAAGACATGTCCAATGACAAGAACATACTCCATATAGGCATTTTGATGACATGAGCTGGCTACCCTGGGAGCCAGACAGGACCGGGTAGCTGGCGAGTTTTGTTTGGTAAGCCAAGGCAGTCATCCCGTTGATCTCACATAAGCGCTCCGGGGAGTTTAAGCCTGAAGGAGTTATCGCTACCCTTGATAAGAGCAGGTGGACCTCATCTGGCTTAAACTCCCCGGGGCGCTAATAGGAGATCGGCGGGCCTGACTGTCTTGGACCACCGAATAAACTGTCCTAGCTGCCCGATCCTGGCTGGCTCCCAGGGTAGAGCTGGCGGACCACGTTCGCAAAGAGTGTTTCTTCTTGGAATCAGGACGACTCGGCCCTAGACCAACTCGGCCTCGTCAACTCGGTCCAACACCGAGGTCAACTAGTCTAGGGTTGTGGTAAGGATTGGGCTATGGTTAGGGTTGGGGTTAGGGCTAGGGCTAGGGTTTGGCGCATGTAAGGTTTAGAGTTAGGGTCGAGTTCGTAAATGGCTGAATCGTCCGATATTCATTTTTGTCACTTTGTGAAGACGCGGTCGACCACCCCTGGCCCTTAAGAGGTTGATCGAGGAGAATTTTTGCCCTCCAAGACAGTGAACCTCTTGTGTCTGTTATGCACAACAGAGTCATCTGGAGGGACTTCATAACGTCACCGGATGGATGGACTGAACTGAACTCGTCTTGTTATATAACTGGTGGCAGTATTTGGTCGACCAGGAGCAAAAATCACTAAGGGTTTTCGTATTCTTGTTAAAATGATCTCAACATAGCGAAAAGATAAATCGACAAGTAGACATAGCCACACTTTTAATGAAACTACTCTTAAAAGAATGAAACATGATAATATTATTTCGTCTTACCACTGCATGCTGATTTTGATTTTAGTATTGCAGTGGAAGAGAGAGACCAATCATTAAAGAATACATGTCCAGCAAACACTAAGCAATATAGTTTTCGTTAGTAGTGACATTCAAACTATACGTCGATGGATCCGACATCAAGGTGATAAGATACGCCAAAACGCACTTCCACAAGCAACTGGATATGATTTTGGAAAAGGTCAGACGTTTCAGACAGCCAATCGGTGTCACTGTCACCAACGAAAGACACTGGATGGCTGTCTTAGACGTCTGACCGTTTCCAAAATCATATCCAGTTGCTTGAGTAACTGCTTTTTGGCGTAAATTCAAACTATGTCATTTCGGATCAACGCATTGCTACTCCTTCCTACCTTGCAGGTGTTTGGCTTGATGACGTACTCGATGTTTTTCCTGGCATCAGGATCCTGACACTGGTCAATCACGGAGATGATGACCTTCTGCGCGAAGGGCCACGGGAGCAGGGCGTCAAACTCTCCCTTTATGATGCACATGAACAGCGACATGAACTTCCCCTTTCCTGTAAGTGCAGAACAATCAATATATTTCCCTTCCGTGACGGTAAATATAACTAGAAAGATAACATCTGCAAGCAAATGCATAATGTTAAACTTTACGCGGTATGGCCTATCAAACAAAATACCGCTCTGCTTATTCTTACTAAAATACATTCATATATACATCTGGTGACCAGCCCCTGTCCTGCCACTTGCTGCATCATGTCATGGAATTCCACAGGATGGCTACTACTTTCCTACTAACCATGTTTGATTTTGACAGCCGTCTGGTCCAGGTCATTGACCTTATTTGTTTGGAGGAGAAGAAGACGATGAGTGAGTGAGTGACCGAGTGAGTGAGTGAATGAGTTTATGAATGAGTGAGTGAGTAAGAGATGGGTGAATGAGTGAGTGAGTGAGTGAGTGAGAGATGGGTGAGTGAGTGAATGATTGAGTGAGTGAGTGAGTGAGTGAGTGAGAGATGGGTGAGTGAGTGAATGAGTGAGTGAGTGAGTGAGTGAGTGAGTGAGTGAGTGACAGATGGGTGAGTGAGTGAATGATTGATTGAGTGAGTGAGTGAGTGAGTGAAGGAGTGAGTGAGTGAATGAGAGATGGGTGAGTGATTGAGTGAGTGTGTAAGTTCTTGAGTGAGTTCTAGAGTGAATGATTGAGTAAGTGTGTGTGTGTGTGTGTGTGTGTGTGTGAGTGAGTGACTGACTGACTGACTTACTGACAAAGTGAGTTAGCGAGTGAGTGAGAGAGAGAGAGTACATAAAATTGCCCTAGATCTTTCGCCCACCTTGCCCGTCTCCATTGGGACAAATGGATATCGCCATCTTGTACCCGTACTTGCTGCTGAGGAACATGGGGCTGTATAAAGACACCCTCCTTCCTGCCTTGGCGTCCGCTAACTTCTCGTTATAGCTGGTGATCTTCCACAGGAGCTGGCAGCCGTTAGCTTTGTCCATACTTCCGACGTTAGTCTGTGATAAAACAAAGACGAAAGACGCATGTATAGGCAACGTGGCAATCGTATATACGTATGTAGTTTACACGTGGAAAAGAGAAAAACTTCAAACCAAGTTTGGTATTGTCCTGCACTGCCTTCTATATATCAAAGAGCACTTTCAAATTCATCATAGCAAATTTGACTTACTTAGAGAAAATGTGATCAAAACAAGTAAAAAAAAAATCAAAATTGTCGACTAAACTCCATCAACCCTGCTCACTGAATGGACCCGTCTACTGCTACTTCCGGTCCGTGAGGCCAGAGACACGTGACTGCAGCAGTAGGCCATAAATAAGTGCCAGATAACCTATGTCGCACCCCGTCACAATTCATTCCAGTGACGAGTGATGGTCTTGCGAAAATAAGTTTGTTCATAGCATCGTTTATGAACGCAGATGAATGCCTATGCTACAACTAATATCTCTGTTGTATTTTATCTGTCGACCCTTACCTCCCTTATGACGTCAATGAAAAGCGGTCTACAGGTCGATTTGAACTTCTCGTGAATAAATAAAGGTTCAAACAAACAAACAAACAAACCTTCATAGCCTCTACTGCGACGACGTTGTCGATTAGTTTCTCGGCATGGTTGGTGATGCGGGTTGAATTGTGCATGCTCAGGTTCACGGTCTTCTCCAGGTGCTCAGCTACACTCCCTTCCAGATGCACCACCATGTGCTGTCTCTCCGCCTGGTGGGAACATGAGTAAACAGCTCGTTTGCGCTGATTCATATGTTCATACTTTGTCAAACCTTTACATGTGACCACCTATATATACCCGGCCAATGTGACCAATTTTTGGTGGCCATTAGATAATTATCCCATCGATACATGTAGCAAGTATCTTGTCCATATAGATCAATTTTTTAGTCTCTTGGGTGGTCTTCTTGCGGAGTGTTGACTGTATAACAGACTTTTGGAATTTTTGTTATCATCTTTAAAACAAAATATAAGAAAACATGGAGAGCCTCATCAAGTCTTCTACATACAATGCTTCGCAAATCGACATGCGATATTACTTGTTTTTCCACATTTCGAATGTTTTCTAAGCTCCTGCCCTTGGTGCTGATTCATCGAATGCTACGCACAAAAAGCCCATATTCCGTACATCCGGGTCTGATTTTGAATTCTAATGTATTATTGCGGCATGTACCATCGATATCAGTGACATAAGGAGCTTAGGGTACCTCAAAGGCGCAGCCAGCTCCCCGGAACGGACAGGGTATGATCGCTTTGGGGCACTCTTGGGCGGTGTGATAGACGAGCTGGGGTAACGGTAGAGTAAAACACGTTATAATACATTGGTGATTCGGATAACGGTGCGAACAGAAAATTCCATTGCAACTGCACAGTTTGCGTCAATAGAGCTACTATTACTTTTAGTATCACTTTTCTATGCTTGTAAGTAGGATATTTACTGGTGAGCATTAAAAAGTCTACTGTTGGTAAGATAAATTGTTAAGAGTTCTTCAGAGCGGCCGTTAACACAATGCCTGTCTGCGGGGGAAAGGAAATATCCATTTACTGAATCAACAAAACTAAGTGCGAAATTCCCCTCACCTCTTGCCGTGGCAGCTCCTTGGCGTCACAACCGTTCGGACACGACATGGGGAACTTTTCGCACACCTGGGATGCAACAATCGTCATAGTCAAACTTAAAACTGTGATATGACAATATTCCCTCTTCTTCACGTTCACGTCTTAAATTCGTGATTATCATCTACAACATGTACAAACAAGAAATCAAAGATCTCAAACTTAAGAGTTTTCGTGAACCTCTTGTTTCATTCATTGTTTTGAATTTCTTGCTTATTCATATAGTTATACCAGCCTGTGGGAACAACTTTGGACCCGGGCCAAGCCAATAACCTTCCCATCCTGCCAGTCTCCGCTTACACCATCTTCCGCCTCACATTCTGTCACTATAGAATATCCTCATAACTAGATACACATACCAAGATAAAGAAACACATAGACCGAAACCAATACATCCGTTCTCGCGTAGGTACAATAAACTGCTATCTACACGTATTGGGTAACGCTAATATAGTGTGTTAAAACGTTCGCTCGAAGGATAGGGCAATAGTATGATAATCTGGGGAGAAAAATACGGAGACATTTTACCTTGAGATGTTCTATCTCGTCCTCTTGCTGCACGTTCTGCCCGCAGAAGTCGCAGGCGCTCCCCCGCTTGGGGCAGTCGTTGGTGACGTGGGACTGGAGAAAGCGCTTCTGGATGTCCGCCCCGCAGCCGTTCGGACAGGGCTCGGTGGCGTGCTCACAGGACTCGTCATGGCCCTAGATACAAGAACAGATAGTTACCAACTGTTGTCTATCCTAGCTTTACTCTAGTGCAAAGTCAAATGTGCAAAATGTACCTTTAAGTCGACAGAGGGAATGTTGTAGCCTTCCTCACCTCCTGATTTTCGAGTCGAGCTTTTTTCTGACGGTATATCAGATTTGTTGCACGCGGCTTTATCTAGCCTGACCTGTAAAGACTGTTGTAACTCTACTTAAAGCAAGAAACGATGACAAATATATTTCAGGTCACACGCAACAGAGTGCAATGGAAACCAATTGCAAGAGAACCGATATACCGTACCCGCAGAAGAAAATGACTAATGGAGCCTTCTTGTTCTATGGTCACATTTACGCCGGAGCCCGTCGGGGGCGTAACCCCGGTTAGGTTCTGAAGCCGTTGGGGGGGGGGGGGGATACTACAGCGCTCTCGGTGATTGTTAGGTGATTGGGGTCACCGGGCCCCGGGTTGACTTAAACTACGACTTAAAAAAAAGCAACGGCCCCGCTGTGCCCCAAATAGCCAGGCAGTCGCAAGGTGTCTCTCAAAGTACTAGGCGGGTTCCCTTTTCCCAATGTGACTCTAGTATAGCGCATGTGCCGAAGAGCTGTCATTTGTAGCCCTTTGCAATATTCTGAATTCCAGGCTACTTTATCCAGGTATTCTCGCGTGCGACTAGGAAACAAAGCTTGACAGAATCAGTGTTATAATAATCACCACCACACAAAAGAACGCCATGAGTACCTGTAAAGAGATAAAATCGCCAGGCAAACCTTAATGCAGAGAGAGGATTTTGTTCAGTAGGTGGAACTGTGAATAGCACCAGTCTTTCGTTTGTGTGACTCCAATATTGTACAGCCTTTGTTGTCCTTTTGGGGGCCAAGATGGGCAAGTGTTCCAATCCTTTGAAATCCACAAGGGTTGGACACAATAAAAAGTCCCTTGTCCGTTTCAATACATGTATTTACCTTCCCCTTCCCCATATGAGGAAAGGGAGATACTTTGTCTTAAATTATTTGGCACTTGTCTTCCGTCCCTTGCAAAGGAACAAACACCTGCCTGTGGGCGCCACGCCCTAGTCTCAAGGCTATATGATGTTTTCTTTGGTAGGAAGGTAACCTGGAACATTGTACCAAGAACTCCTATTTTACCTTTGTAGATTCTCTGTATCTGCATCTATATCGCCGGTATACGTATAACAGATCTTTGGCATAAAATGCCTGCTTTGTACAGTCAAGCTGCCACACATAACCTTTCCATATTTAGTTAACAGTATTGTTTAAAGCTATCCAATGAGGACGACCTACTGAACGATTTGCACTATACAATACTTCTATGGAATACGAATTTTTGAACGTCTCAATCCTGGGTTGATAACTCTGGTACTTGAAGACACGACTATTTTTTCGGACAAAATTGTGTAAAAAAAAAAGTCGTACACGGCAATACGTGGTCTGAACAACATCTTGTTCTGAGAAAAGAAAACAAGTCGGTCGATTTTCCGTTTAACTAATCCACTGCAGGGAAACCGTAACGTAGGTAACACACCCGTTCTGAAACGCTAGTTCACCTTTATCCACGGGGTAGCTTATATCCGTTGTTTAAAATAACAGGGTGATTTGTGGATATCAAGTCGACCGACGGTGGTTTCAAACTGCAGTGTTTTCAAAATACGCACAAAATACACAGCTTGAAACCACTGTCCGTCGACTCGATAGCTCTAAATACACTGTTTTTACAAACAACGGATTGCTTACATGCTTACTAATACTAATACAGTCAAACCTGTATTGGGGGCCACCTCTACAGAGGGGCCACCTGTCCATAGTGGCCACTTTTTGTCGGTCCCTTGGGTATTTTATCTACAAGTTGCCACCTCTATACAGAGGCCACCTGTCTATAGTGGCCAAATTTGTCCGGTCCCTTGAGTGGCCACTATAGACAGGTTTGACTGTACTAATACTTAGTTGAGTAGGTGTCGCGTTGATGGTTTGAGCGATAACACATTATAGCATATGATTCACAAGTGATACACATGCTCTAGTTGTGGCTCTTTCCAAGCATTGGATCGATTGAACTTCACCACCAACACCGTGCAAATCGGACTTGAGACTGGGATTCGAACCCGCAACTTTGCGGTCCTGACGCGAGATTGATCACCCCCACATGATATTAGAGCGACACATTACTAAAAAGACCACAGTACGCACGCCATTTTTCGTCCACTGAAAACTCTTCAGCCTATCTTGAAGAAAAGAATACTAGTATCGAAACAACTTCTTGTAAACATTATACCGCTACAGAGAGGTCTTCAGGTGTAAGATAGTATTTGACTGACACTTACTTCAGCGCCCTTAGTTTTATCCTTAGCCTTTCCCGATCTTGGCTCTTTCGTTCCATTTCTCTCCACGCCCATGCCCTGTGAGTCCGCCCGATTTCCACTGTCCTCCCCGCCCTTTTTACCCGGTGTTCCATCGGCCTTGTGTGAACCTGACCCGATGGAAGTCTGACTTCCATGTGTGCTGCTCCCGTTCCCCGAATCCGGCCGATCTACTGATCCCGACTGGGTCACAGTTTTGGTTCCATCTCCCACGTTGTCGCCTGCTTGTTGTATTTCTCCCGGTAGCAGCGGGGCCTCAGCGTCCGCCATGCTAGCTCAACCTTCTCTTCTTCTTCTCCAGCCAAAAACGTACTGTTCTCTCTGTATCTATCTCTAAAACTGATCTCCAACAACTAACGGAAGATTTCAAAGTAATTTGTCAGTAATCCAGTGCCACTAGTCCACCAAAAATTCCATGGTTTTCGACGACATACGCTATGAACACTTCGCATTACCACGACGATAAAAAACACTGCCTGTTGCGTCGTTCTTTTGAAATTTCTCCGTGCAAGGTCGTTAATTGCTCATCATCACAATGGACTCCTTATCAATAATGCATGGATCTGGCATAGCAGCGCACCTTATTTTGCAAAACATACACTCGCATCGTCGACGAAAACAGTTCTGTGACGTGGACCGAAGTTTATTGACTTTGCTCATGAATTATTAAAAGTTCTGAGTGCTCTTTTCTAGTTAGGCCATTTTGTACTGTAGCTTCTATCAGGCTTGTTTTGGGGCTGAATAGTAATGATAGTTTATGACCTATCGTCTCTTTCAAGTTACTAATACATTTTTTGTGGGGGGAGGGTGCAAGGTGAGTCTGGGGAAATCCGTGAAAAGTTGCACCCAAGAACAGAATTGATAAAGTTGCATACATTCGCACATAGGGCTTACCAGAGTGGCACTAAACTTGTGGTGTGGCGCCCGACAGGAAAAATGGGAGGGGGGGTAGTAATGACCTGGAGAAGGTCAATCTATCGAAACCTTCAAGACATGCAGAGATGGGTTGCGGCAAGGAAGGGGGTGGGGTGAGGGTGGGGGTGGGTCTGGGGTTGAGGGCGACGGACAACAAAATGTTGATGGCCCGCTTCAGTACTACCCACTGACATGCGATGACGATGATGAGGATGATATATTAAGCATTTAGTCACATGAACATCGACCTAACATGACCAGTATCACTTCTACATATATTGGTATGTAAATACTGTTTGTTGGAACATTTTGGGACATCGCACATCTGTCGCATGATTCACTAGTATTCTACAGGGGTTTGAGTCTTTACACCCATCTCTATCAAAAGTACGACAGTTTATATCTTGGTGCATACAGGGATTAAAACTTCACCTGATGTTCGTCGTAGCGCCCCCTCCAGTTACAACCACGAACTGCATTCGAACAGCGCACTGCTAACGCTGCAATCTCCAGCTGAAGGCTCTTGTTGGGGTACGCCTGTTGGGTAAGCATTTATGAAAGCGACCATCATATCAGACATAGATTATGCAAATCAGAGCGTCATTTACATAATTATCGAAGATATTATCCAACATGCTTCCTTGCCTAGATGAGTCTATCACACTTTGAGCAACTTGTGTTATTTGGGTGAAGAAAATGATCAACTGATACGATTCATGCACACAATGACCTTATTGGAATATAAATGTCACTCAAAATGGTTAACATCATTTCACTAAGGTATGCGATCATGGAATTCTAGTTCTTATCGAGAACACTTTCTAGGTGGTATGCACACATTAGGGCTGTCCTTGGTGCTGAAAAATGCATCAGACGAAGGAATAGACACAAGTAAGCATTTGCATATTATCCACCAAGCGCCATTTAAGCAAATACAATACCTGATTTCTGATACATGCAAAAAGGGGTATCTCGCGAGAATGCGCCAAAGTGCGCAATAGGAAATTGCGGCAGCATTGCGAATTTGTGCCAATTTTTTCCTTTCGGTCAGACAGGAGTGCGTCACATTTGCAAATAAAGACTAGAGAAGACCCAACAAAATGGCCGCACCCGGAATGCCACATTCTCATTTTCGATACAAGATAACTTTGTTGAAAATTGCAGTATTGTTATTGAATTAAAAACCAATGTACAATTCTTTTAAAAATCATCAAAATGATATCTGTAGTGATAAATTTTTGTTATTGTTTCATGCCGCTTTACGTCATTTTACAAATTGCGATTTCTTTTCTTTTTATTTTCCGAAAATCAAAATTTAAGGCAACAAATAAGCGTCAAAGGCTTTTCGCAATTCGGCGCATTGCAGTAAGATACCCACTTAATGATGGAAGATTTCTTACCTGGTCCCTGGAAATTGTCTTGTTGTCAATGGGGCAGACACCGGATGTTCTGGAAGTGGGGAGGGAAAGTAAGAAATAGTTTACGTAACTAAGCAAGGGTTTGTTTAGTAACCATAACTTGTAACTCAATGCTGAATTGAGGTTAGAAGATGTATTTCGTGTAAACTACAAGTTCACTCTTATTTGTGTATGGTCGACGTCAGTCCCAATTACTCAACATTTTCATGCAGGTAAAGGTTGTGTGAAATTGGTTTTCGTCAAAATCAATATTTCGTCAAAAGTAGCAAAGTTTGCTATTTGGGGAGCTTTTGACCCGGGTCCCGGTAACAAATAGACACTGTGACCTATGGGGAACATGGAGTGGCACCGAAGTCTACCAAGACAAATTTGTGGCTTCGAAGCCGCTGCAATTGGTACCTAAGCCTTACAGAGTATGCAGGCCGAATATACACCTTTCTCACGCGGCGGCTATGATAGATTGAAGACGAGGTCAATGAGGCAAAAAGACAGAACTTATTTCTAAAATCAGCTCCCATTTAGTTTTTTCCCCAGACCACACAAGTTTTCACAATATAAGAACAAATACTAAGTATCATAACTAGTGTTATGCAGCGAAATATGTAGCAATTTAGACTCCCGTATTGATCCCATAGTCCCTTAAGAGAAAAATAAAAACATAATAATGCAAATATTTGAAGGACATACAGCCATTCTCTTATTGGTCAATTTCCTAATTTCCATGCTATAATGGGTTGAGCTGCTAATTATGATGGACAGTCTTTTGTTTGCCTCAATGAACTCGTTTTAGATCTATCATGGCCGCCGCGTGAGAAAGGTGTATAGGTCTGTTCAGCCACCTGAGAGCTTGTAGCACTACCAGTACTACCAACAGATCCTCGATCAAGGCTCACCTGACCAATTCCGGTACACACTGTGAGCACACGTGATGCCCACATTCCTGGAATTCCACCGGGAACCTCAGCACCTGCTGACAAACGGGACACTCGTACCGCTTATCCAGGGGCACCTCAAAATGCACCTGCATAAAAAAAGGGTGAAAGATCAAGGTACGCGATATACTAGCTACTCAAGCAACTGGATATGATTTTGGAATCGCTCTTCAACAGATCTGTTCAGTGTCACTGACGAAAGGTAGGAGATGCTACCTGAAACGCCTGACCGTTTCCAAAATCATATGCAGTTGCTTGAGTAGCTGCTTTCTGTGGATGTCTAACGCCATTTAATTGAAGTAAGATGAAAGTAGTCCTATATGCCATAGCCCTTTTGAGGAAGTAGGGACAGTTGGTTCTTATCTTCTGTGTCTAGGGCATAGTATTGAAAGGCGGAGCCAAACCCTCTCTTTCCAACGGCTTTTATACCTCACCGACTAAAGTCAGGAACCCATTTTTACACCATGGTAAAGTGTCAACCTTTATCTGCGAGGTAACCTATATCCGTTGTTTACAAAAGGGTACTTAGGGATTTCGCAATCAGTCTACTGATGGTGGTTTCAAACGTTTTGAAAATATTGTAGTTTGAAACCACATCCGCCAACTTAGTATCCCTAAGTAGATACTGTGCATTTTAAGACAACGGATATAGGTTACCCCACAAAAATGCTTCTTCTCATTTTAAAGCGTCCTTAACTAGAGTGCAAAAGATAGGATTCTATCATTGAATTGATGATATCCGGCCGATGCCACCAATGACAATGCACAATATGACATGGCGAAATGACAAGCTTAAGGTATTTTGAATGGACCATATTAAAGAATAGAATAGTCAATAATATACTTCTGTATACAGCTACAGCATTACGTCAGATCGCTAGAATTTATAGAATGGCCCCGACAAAAGGAGCTAGACATTCCGTGACAAACATGGCTTACGGTAGATGAAACCTGATATTGAGGTGTGTCTCGCTCCTCTATGTCTTGCTACCAAAAGGATCGACAGCATTCTCTATGTGCATGTCAGTAGGCCGTTGATACGATGATTTTGCTTAGAAAAAAATGTTAAACTATTGATCCAACACACCGTCAATACATTGTACACTAAATAGGTTATTTCGTGAAGGGACTAAAAAAAGCTATCTGCGTCAGAACCCAACAGCGTTCATTGAACCGGGACGGGGGCCGCTACGTACTACCGACCTTTTTTTTTTTACTTTGGAGTACGTCACATTTTTGGAAGGTGGCGTACAGAGGTGGAAAATTTGGTGGGCCCAAAATTCATTCTCATAACTTTTTCCATAAAATTGTACCGCCAATTGTATACCAGCAAAGATGAACGCGTAGGCTATAGATCTGTATTCTGACCTACACATGTACCTATATAGCATAGACTGTTCTCCATGCTGTTATGAAGTCTTTTAGGTATATGTTATTCGCCTGTTTAACGTTTTTAAGTGCGCCCGCAGGTATTGTATTATACTTGTAATGTATTACAAAATACTTGTAATGTATCACGTGTACACAACCTAGAGGGCTGTTTTATAGAATAAATCATTCTCATTCTCATATACCTCTGCTTGTTCCGACCGCTGGGAAGCGCTTGAGCAGCCACTGCTGGATGAGACCGCCGACATCACGGACATCCCGGTACTTGGTCTCCCCCCGCTGTTCTTACTGGGCGTGCGTGGATTCGACACGCTTTCTCCTGGCGCCGCTGCGCGCATAGACATCACCGATGTTTTCCCGCTACGAAAGAGAAAATCAAGGTCTAGATTTGTAGTAAATCTGTTCCATGCATCGTTTGATTGCCTTTTCAGCACAAAGGACGGGTCCAAAAATCTGTTTCTCAAGTACATGTACCATTATTATTTCTAATATTATAAATGAAAATGAATGATTCTATGCCAATCACTTAGAAGTAAACTAATACAAACAAAGCTAACTTAGTATTGGTTTCTCCATCAAACAAGAAAAATATCAATAAATGATTTCGCGCTGTGACAATTTAAGGCATGAAATTCAGATGAATATGTCTAGTAAATAAATTCTTCCATTGCAATTACTACGGATATGTTCTGTGCCACTGTAACTTTCCTTACCCTAAACTGCCAATTACTTTCCCCAGGAGTCCTTTCTTGCTGGAGTTTGCTGAGGCCGCCCGGGCGTCTGGTGGCTTCGGGCTGGGACGCGAGGATGGCCGACCGTCCTGGCTGCCGCGCCGGTACTCCTGGATGTCCCTCGGACTCGGGGAGGGCGACTTTCCGACGACTTCGTCGACAACGTGAACTTCGGCGGGAGCGATGCGGTTGGGCCGAGGGGAGAGGGCCCGAGATCGGGCGGACTCCGGTCGCAGGCTGGCCCGACTACGGGATCGGGACGACGGGCGGGACCCTGTTGAAAGGGACATTGAAACTTAAAGTTTATCGGTGACATCCATTTTCTCTCTATTTCTCTCTTCTACGGGTACTGGATATGGCTACGTGTACTGGATATGGCTACAGGTACAGGATATGGTACAGGATAGGGCCACGTGTATGTACGTAATGGATAGGGCTACGGGTACTACTAGAAATAAAGCTACCACTGAGAGAGAAAAGAGGGATTCCTACTTGTACTCGGATATGTAGCACGACTGCTGGTATCTCAGTATCCACAAAGTCTACAATACAGTACTCACCTGCCCTGCTGCCCTGCCGTGACTTCAGCTCAGCCCTAGATCCCGCCGTAGATGGCCCACTCCCACCTGACCCCTTCCTACTCGCGGCTGAGCCCGACCTGGACGGCCCTGCGTCATCCTCAAGCCACATGTCTGCTTCCCGCAAAATGTCAACCGTCGATTGGGACAGGGACTCGTCCAGCCAGCCGTTCTCCTGCGGTTTGGTAGCGGCGGAGGGTTTGGGGGACTTCGCCGGTCGTTCGGGCGCTTTGTCCCCGCTGCTCCTTGGTCTAACGTCGGCCTCATCGTCGCCCCACTCCGCACTGGGATCTTTCACCTCCGCTGAAGTCTTGGGCCTACTGCCTGCACTAGGCCCTCCTGCACTTATACTCTTACTAGAAGAGCTGGGACGGGACACGGCTGGTTTTGAAGACGCTTTGCTGCCGTTCCACGAGGTTTCATCATCAGCCCAATCATCGCTGGAATCCTTCTGCTTCGCAGACGACCTCGGCCTGTTGTCGCTGCCTCCTTCCGGGCGTCTCTTCGCCTTAGCAATGCTTGAAGACGACGTCGGTCTTGAAGAAGCTCTTGAGCTAACGTTGTCTCTGTCGTTCTTGTTACCTGCAGCGGCGTTTTTTGACGATGTGGCCGGGATAAATTCGTCAAACTCGTCCCAGTCATCCATAGTGACGTATCATCTGTCGGGAAAAGTCTTGTGAACTCTAACAACCGCGTTTTGAGTCCCGCATTCCAACTCTCAAACCCTTACGCCTGCTTCTGCTGCTGGTTTATCTTTCCTACATCTTTTCTGCGACGGAATTGAAGTTTCTTATGATCGCCGTCGCTGCGATTCTTGTCAAACGTTACCGTCTAAGATGTCTGCTGCGTCAAGCTGGGGTGGTAACCGACAAGTGTCACCCAGGTAACATGATACAAGATTTACAACAACAACAAAAAAACACCCGTTCGTGACAGCCTCCTTTCTTCTTTTCTGATAGCAAAGCTACAGTGTAGTATACACCATTTGTTTAGCGAGCTTCTGTAGCGCCTATAGAATCATAAAGAGGATACGTTCGTTTTGTTGGAAACAGACGCAAAGTTTACGTTGCGTATGAATAATTGATGTTATAAAAGCAAGGAGAGCAACTACCATTTCTTTGATGAAAATTGCTATCATTGTGTGGTACACATAGCTGTTCATAAGAATGTACCCTTTTATTTGAGATCCGAAACACGAAGTAGTCCAACTGAAAATCCGGATATATGCTGCATGATGAAACCATTGTTATTTTAAGCCATTGTATAAGATACCAATTATTTTTTCTGTGCGCGCGCGTGCGAAGTTGGCCGTGTCATTTTGTCAGAGTTAAGTTATGCAACCACTTTTGTGTGGTTTCTGTCAAGGGGAAGAACCAAGGTTAATCCACTATGTTACTTTTCGCGCAAAGGTTTCAGATGTTATTTCATCCTGAGGACACACCCAAGTTTATTTTGGATACCAATTGGAGGGTGCCTGACCTCAAGTCTAGCGCCGGTCTCTTCCGTTTCCGAGCTAAGTCGCAATGGCATGTAATGGCCCGTTTTTAATGGGGGTATAAAAAAATAAGAAAAATAAAGAAAACTACACAAGAGGGATGAGACGTTTTTTCACTGTTTTCATTTTTTTTTAAAATAATTTCAAAGAGCATACGAGAGAAGAAGGAAAGAAAAAGGGATGTGTCAAGCTACCCACAACAGGTTACTTGTCCGCCGAGCTCCCACCAACCCACTCCTGCCAACTTGACACATCCAAATAAAAAAGACATACGAAACGTACAAGACAGACAGTTCATACCAGTAGACTGATACGACTACAGGGAAGTAGGGGATTAAAAGCGCAGGCGCAGTTTCCCCCCGTCGACCCTCGCCTACTGCACTGAGCACCACAGAGACATAAACGTAATGGCAGCCAATTAATAAATCAATAAATACAGTGACGAAGTGTTCTATTAGTAGATTGTTCCGAAGTTAGGCCCAAAACGTTGCAAAGTCTGTTTGTGCCATACAATAACACATACGCATAACATACTACGCACACAGTACATTGTATCTGGCATATATTGCATCCGAGATTAACGGGAGTTTGTTTGTGTGTGTGTGTGTTTGCTTGTTTGTTTGTTTGCTTGTTCGTTCGAACCTTTGTTTATCATGAGAAGCTCAAATCGACCTACAGGCCGCTTTTCATTGAGCCTTTAATTTGAGGGCATGAGGGAAGAGTATCAAACAAATTATCTAACAGAGATACGGTTTACATAATTCAAAGTCCTAATAAGTTTATGTACATATTTTACACATGTGTGGTACAAAATATATTTAAGAGTGAGAGCTACTATATAATTTGAGTCTGTGCGATTTTGCATACGACTTTTTTATGGAAACTATATACAAGATACGCTATATATAAGTTTGATTTATGTGTCATCAGAGAGAGCATGTTTTCCTGTTTATGAAGATATCTTCATTCCTGCCTCAACATATACTTTTACTTAAAACATTTCTAACCAGGTTCCAGGCTGAATAAAAGTTCTAAACGGAAACTATGCGGTTCCAGATGTCTTACTGAGGGACGACTGCAGTACAAAAAGTGTCGCTTAGCTCAGGAAAGAATCCAGTCTATTGTATAATGAGTTATGGCCATATCTAAGTTGTTGCTGCTGTATATATGTACAAGTACGGCCCTTTCGTACGTTATGAATGATATGAACTCAAGACAAACTTGGACCATAGAAACCATTTCATCACTTTTTTTGCCGCGCACTACCTCGGACCTGTTGCAGACAAGTCGGAGTGCAAACCGTCCGCCGTGAAGGCGGGGTCACACATGCGTATATATTCAAGTCCGTTTGAGGTGCGTATAACGCTCTACCAGGCTCCACAGGTCGCGGGAAAAATAGTACGAATTGGACAAATCACTGATAAAAGCTCCTTGGACAAATATAGATACATAACATGCCAGATGAGTTAGCTGACCGAGAATCATGGTTAACGACCCAGCTAACTCGTCTGACATGTTACCTGTTTACGTTTGTCCAATTTCTATTATTTTTACAACGACCTGTGGGGCCTGGTGGAGGCAAATACTCTCATGCGCGCCTCATACGGACTTGAATATATGCGCAGGTGTGACCCCACCCTATCCCTATCGTATCATATCGCTTGCGGGCGCTACGTGCTAAACTTGAATAGTCACAAGTTACTGATGACATCATTCATACGTCCCTCACCCCACTTCACCTGGCGACCACGCCCACAACCGCATACTAACGTAACCCGGAAGTGTGCAGATGTTAAACATTCTATCATTTTCGATATCAGAATACTTTTGTATTGATACCATAATTATACAAATACAACAATGTATCTTTTATGTGTAATCAGTGTATGATATGATGTATTAAAGACCAGTATCATATTCTATTTCACATATTATTTGTTTGCGCGTCGATGTTATCACACCATTTAGCGTCCCAACATGGCGCGTGTTTTAGAGTGGGTTTTCTTTCTGTATTTTGCCTCTCATATCCCCATCACCATTCTGTTCGACTCTCAAGCCTTGCTTCCAAAGGAGCTGTATCCTCAGGCCGTAAGTATGCAGAAATCCAGTCCCGCTACTTGTCTTTAAACGTATGTTTTTGTCGTTTTGACATCAGCTGTTTTCTTGCGTTTAGCCCAATCAGCTAAATGCATAGTCATCTGCAAAGCAAAACGATTTGTTTTTTCTTCCCAAAACGTGCCACACAGACGCCAGCACTCAAATCCTTTCCCTTTTTCTTCTTCCATCAAATTGTATATAGCATACTGTCGGTAGTATACTTTCAGTCAATGCTTTAACTATTGTGAATAGATCTGCACACGTGTCAAATGTGCATTTTACATGCAGTGGACTTTGGTCGATTTGGCACACCATAAAATTTTGTTGTTTTGACATTCTCAATTCTCAATATGCTAACATATGGTTAACATTGTAGCTTCTGACTCAATGCCGGGTCACCTTTTATTTTATTAGATTTAATAAATATTAAATTATTATTATTCCTATGATTGTATCTCAGTCAAAGTGTATATTATTTTGTACTTCTGAGTTCTAACCCTATAACGTTAACCTTACTAATAGCCGGTTATGTTATAATGTACATTTTGAATCATGTAATTGACCCTCTCTTATACTAAGTAATTAACACATTAATTTTATAATATTAACAGTCAGATTTGCATGCATACCAGTCTCTTTCTTGCTGCACTTCAAAATCTTGCAGTCTTGGTTATTATCTTAAGTTTTGTCATGATTGATCTACATTAATGTAGTACGGCAGAGATGCCTAAGGCCAATTTTACCATAGGTGAAGTAACAAAGGGATGTGTATGCTGAATGAAACAGTCAAACCTGCCCAAGCGACCACCTCTTCAATCCGACCATTTGGCTATGATGAACATTTTTTCCTTGCAAAAAACTGACTCTGCAGGGTATTGCATTTTAGCGTAACAACCTACCGCCCCTATAATTTGGACCACCACACTTAATAAGGTATTAGTATTACATTGATTCTAAACTTGTGTAGTGGTACTTTGCTAGTATTTATTTGTGGAACAATGTCTGATCAAAATATACAAAATGTTGATATGACCCTCCAAACTGGCCAAAAAATCACATTGGTGTGAAAAGAATTAAGTCCCCCCCATGGATGTCAAGTTTAAGTTTAATACAATGTTTTACCATTGTTACTTACAGTTTCAAAGTGTTTTACCTTCCATACCATGCCCTATTGGTCCCTTCCCTACCTCGCCTTAACAGTTAATAATAAATTATGCTGAACTAAAAACCTGGCTAAAACCCTCCTCTGCTCTGACTAACTTTTTGGTGTGCTCCTCTTCGTTACCTACAGCTGCGTGATGTGCTGGCTAACTATGCTCACGGCGCCAAAGACGCCCTCATGGCCGACCCTCCCATGTGGTTCAAGTCGTTCTGCTGGTGCGAAATGACCCTGCAGCTCCCCTTCTTCTTTGTCGCTGCCTATGCCTTCTACCAAGGTAAACATAGCCACACATTTGTACACTGATTATTCCCGTTTTTTTTTAGCTGAGTGAGATAAAGGAGACGTATGCCCGCGGTGCAAAGGACGCGCTGATGGCTGATCCGCCGGTGTGGTTCCAGGGAATTATATGTGTGGAACTGCTTCTACAGTTCCCTTTCTTCTTTGTGGCAGCGTATGCCTTCTTTGTGGGTATGTATGTACATGTACATGTGTTTGTAATGTCACTAACAGCATATGCAATGTGGCTCCTCCATATCCAGCTTGTTTGAACACTGCACATACCGTCCGTGGATAACTTCAACATTCTTTTATATGATAGCCTATGTGTCACCCCCTTCATTTTCATTTGTTGCATTTCTGCCTCAATAATAACACTCTCTGTGTTTAATATCACTTTGTAAGTTTATATTGTCTAAGGCCCATTCACATGCACATAACACCTTGTACTGTAGTAAATTTTTTAGTCTGGCAAATGTATACAAGCCCTCTTGTTGGGTCTGTGGATTATATTTGTTAATGTACATTTGGAGTATATGCATAGGAGCCCTTCATGATTAACCAGGATATCTGAATATTAGCCAGTCATGTTCACTTTAGTCTGCTGCCAAAGGCTGCTACCCTGCCTTGCGACCTACAGAAGTGGCCTAAAGTGAACAAGGCTGGACTCCAGGCCAGAATATTATATGAAGCATGTTTCAAATGGTTCCCAGGCATTTGTACCATTTGGGTGTAGAAAGTTAGCTGCTGTGATAGAATGAAAAAGTGAAATGCATTTTTGGTATATGTCAAAGGTGAAGACCCTTTACTTGTAAACAGATTTGTCTGGACCCTTGTCTTGATTTGCAAATTAATATTCAGATATGCTTTGTTTATGGCTTAGGGACCTTCACCTTTGACCCAAGATGCAGGTTGCTGCACATAGTACTTAGAATTGTGAACCTCCTTACACTATGTTCTTCTTTTCCCCCTCCAGGTAAGTGTAAGTGGATCCGCCTGCCGGTGATCATCTACTCCACCCACACGGCCACCACCCTCATCCCCATCCTCACTCAGGTCTTCTTCAACGACTTCTCCGACTCCCCGGTCCCCGGTCCCGCCACCTTCGAGGAGCGCATGACGCTCGCCACCATCTACATGCCGTATCTGGTCATCCCCCTGCTCATGCTGTTTGTCATGGTGTTCAGCGACGATTACAAACCTCACCTTCACATCAAGTCTCACTAGATTAACCATCTACATGCTGAGGAGGCATCCTGGCTTCAAATTTGTATTTGCTACAGGGTGAAAGAGCAGGGGGAGGGTTAACAATTAGTTTTTTACTCTCAAACAAGGGTTTTGTTTTACATGACAACATTTATTATTAGTACAAAATGTACTTCTGCTGCCTGCCTAGGATTCTACTGGTTCCACTAAAAGATTGGCAGATGAAAACCTGTTACAGTAGTTTTTGTGTAAAGAACTTTGTTAACCATGGATTGCCCAATGTGATGAAGCTATTCACAGAAGCAGGTAGAGCTTGAAGGTTATTGGGATGGACACACCTCCATTTCACTGATTTTATTAGAGGCTGTCTGTGAAATTACATTCCTTACTGATTACTGACTATATCAGTTTATGTGTAAGAAGATGAATCACTTCCTAAAGAAGACTTGTGCTGTTTAGTTGAAAATTTGGAAGTAACAGTTTTAAAGAATCAATTTTATAATGACTTGTACCAACGCAGATGAAATTTCAGACTAAGTAAAAAAAACCTACCTATTTGATTATTATCAATCATTAAGAATTTGCATCTGGTTATGTTTAAGAAGTCATTCCCTGAAGACGACTTGTGCTGTCCAGTCAATAATTTGGATAAGTACATTTAAGAACAATCAGTTTTCATAGTGATTTTTATCAACAAAGATCAACTTTCAGGCTTGGACAGACAGATAAAAAAGCCTGTTGGATCTGAAGTTGAAATGTTAAAGCTACATCCACCATAATAATGTCTGTCAATTAGTCACTAATGACTTGGTTTTTGCTACAAAGTTTGACTTTAACCTTTGTCATGCTTGGTTTGGGTTCCTCAACTTTGCCAAATTTGTACACTGGTGCTATAAGCAGGGTTAACTTATCACAGTCGACCACTTTCAAGAATGCAAACAGAACTGGACACTTTGTCCAGACAGTTTGTACTAAAGGGCCTTCTAGCAAAAGATTTTATGACCACATTAATTTGATGATTATGTCTTTGGGTGATTCTAGCGACATTTTTGGCAATACCTTAGGGGGAAGCCAGTTGTTACCCTATTACATATTGTGTGTTTGAGTGAGTTGTGCTGCTCCAAATCAACTAGGATACAAGCTTACATATTGTGCCAAATGTGGTGCTTTGTTGTAATTTTACTATACTAGGGAAATGTTGATTTGATTGTATGGATGACATCAGTGCGCATCACTGTTCATTCGTTTCACCTTCCTGACTACTTAGATTTCATAACAAAGGCAACATTTTTGTTTTGCCAAACTTTGTTTCATACGCTCGCATCAAGTTTGGAATTCTCAAAGGATGTCAGCCATACAGTCAAATTAACATGGCCTAAATGAAAGAAAAATTGTATATGATTATCTGTAAGAGGTTTGTAGCAGAATCTATATACAAATGTATTTGAGTACTTTTTATTCCTTGCTCTGATCTTGACATGGAAATGTTGATATTCAATTTTCTATCTTTGTGCCTTATGAAGATAATTAACATTTTGTGTTGCAAGACTTGTTTTATAACAAAAGGTCATGAGAGTTGACCAAAGATTAGCAGGGAATCATTAACATCTAATCAAATGAAAAGGTAGGAAAGGAATTGGAGTAAACTGAAAGGAAGAAGACTCGAGAAAGAATTCATTTTTGCCGTTGGTTTCCCCAAATGCGTGCCTTGTTAGGAGCGGTATGTAAGCATTTCTACAGCAAAGTTTACAAATTTCTAAATACCTACATGTGTTTGAAGAAAAAAGTGAAGAATATTTAATTCAATGGTGCTTTTAGGGGCTAGCTGTAATGACATGATCACCTCTCAAAATTTCGAGGTAGAATATCCAAAATTAATATCTTTATTGATATGACCACTGTAGCTGTGCTGTACTTGCTGTATTTGCTGACTGTATTTCTTCAGTTTAAAACTCTGTGCTTTCAACTTTGATGTTGTGGAAGTTTGTATTTTACAATTGATGTACGTAATCAGGCAAAAAATGTGTGTGTGAAGACATTTGTTGAGTCTTATTTGTATCAACTGTACCAGTATCTATAATAGCCGACTTGGCTTCTTATTATTTAATCTTTCTACCTTTATAGGAAAAGGTGAGATCTCCATGGACTTAGCTTTGGCCCACTTTTCACAAGACTGCAATCACTGAAAGACTGTCTACCAATAAAAAGTGGAAATTTCCCTGAATTCATAATTGCAATACATGTATGATGCATGGTACGAGTGCCTTAAAAGACATTGAAGAAAATATGTAAACACAAAACAATTCGGTATGAAATTCGTTAAGCAATCAGTGAAATCTTTGGTTGCTCAGGGATTTTATCAATGTCCTTCTTTAACATCTATTATTTCATTAGATGACAAGGGGGTGTTCCTATTACAAATGGGGTGCAACATCCTTCAATACACAGTCTCTACTGAGCCATTCCAATACATACCTTGGATGCACTGTGGTATGGATGAGTGGATCCGGCTGGTGGGTGAGTGACATTGCTGTGAGTCTAAATCAACACGTCTGTCAGTTTCAGTTACAAACTTGTCATGGAGGCCGCTTGTAACAGAAACTGGCAGCTGTATGAGAAAACGTGAGATTCAGCCTCTCGACATCTGCTTGGAGATTTGGTGCTTGAGTGAGGGGCGTGAGTTTATACCTTTTGGGGCAGAATCTGGACAACAGTCAATTTACATCACTTCTCTTTTGTATTCCAGAAAAGCATTCCAGAAAGATGTTTTAAAGGTCTGTATTGAGCATTTTGAGTTTCACACAGGTCAAGTCAAAGCCCTTTACACGTCAATTGTAACAGGCACAATGTAAGGCAAAGCATTGTATAAGACTACTTGCTAGTTACATATCAATACAGAATATTTGCACAAGATAAGACCCAAGGAGTTTTGTTTTCAGTCATTATTTTGGTTTCACTTTTTAGTCGCAACAATAGAGTGTGGTTAATGACCTTGGAATTACCCACTTCGACAAGATAGGGACTAAAAAAGGTAAGAAACATATTTAAAAAAGCAATGGTCTTCAAAGTATTAATTTTGAATAGATGAAAGTGAGCGAAATTCAAACCAATAAAGGTATATATTGAAAAAATGTCAATTGATACATACTTCAGAGATTTAACAACTAAGTCATTTGATATCGCCCCGGGTAGAATGGAATATCCCAGGTGGCATGTGAGTGTTTATCAGGTAACGCAACAGGTGCTTTGTGTGTCACCTACCTTAAAAAATGGCAGCAGAAGAAGGCAGACGCACTCGTCAGGACCTCTATCTAGAAATTTCGAGAGAACTCACTGATGAAGAAGTCTGCGACATTCGCACTTACATCGGCGGCAGTAAAGTACTACCGGCGGGCTCCATCCAGCGTGCCACCGCCCAGGAGATGTTCAACAAGCTGGAACGAAAAGGGGTGTCCAAAAAGGGAGACCTTTCGTTTTTGGCGAAAGTTATGGAAAGTATCGACAGACAGGACTTTGCCGACGCAGCGAATGAGATAGCCGAGCAGGAGAGGGAAGGTGGGATAAAATAGTTCTCTTTTAGTACTTTTCATTTCAGCCTACAGCATGTAACGTTAGATCACGTTAGATTGAATGAAAGTGAAACTACGCAAAAAAATTCACCCGAACGTCTCCTTTTGGATGATTGTTGCTCTGTTCAGACTATAGAATGTTTCTTATTTCTCTACATACACTACAAGTCTCGTTCGGAGGTAGTATTCTAAGAAACTCAGGAGTTATGGCTTTATGGATTCAATGTGTATATTACTGATGATCAATATAAACAAACATAGGTACGAATCCGGAACCTGGCTATACAGTGCATGAATGGTCTGGATTTTCACCTAGCCTTTTGACAGAGTTTTCTAATCTAGATTTTAGTTTTTCACTCAAAACTGCTGAAAGATCTGTAAGGCTAAGGTCAAACCGGGGCCCGGCCGGCCAGCTTTGGGAAACGAAGAGAATGATGTAAAAGACAACAGAACACGCAGAACGTAAAAGAAATAGTCTGTAGCATAATCTGTGTATATTCCTTGATAGACAGTTTTATTTTTTGTTTCCGCAAACACCTCGGCCGGGGTCCGGTTTGGAAATGTGACCTTAGCTGAAGGCCTACGTCACATTTCCAAACCGGGGCCCGACCGGGCAGCTTTCGGGAAGGAAAAGTATGACATAAAAGACACCAAATTACACAAGACGTCAAGAGAATAGTCGTGGGCATTATTTGTGTATATCTCTACGTATACATTTCTATTTTTCGTTTCCACAAACAGCCCGGCCGGGCCCCGGTTTGGAAATGTGATGTTAGCCTAAGTCTACTGTTGTGATCACCTGTTCTGTATGCTTTCCAGCTCTTGTGAAGGGAAAGGCCAAACAAGACGACAATAGGAAACCATCATCTGGCGACTAAACTGAAAGGAAGAACACTTACACAAGAAAGGAAGAACACTTGCACAAGAAAGGAAGAACACTTGCACAAGAAAGAGAGAACACTTGCACAAGAAAGGAAGAACTCTTGCACAAGAAAGGAAGAACTCTTGCACAAGAAAGAGAGAACACTTGCACAAGAAAGGAAGAACTCTTGCACAAGAAAGGAAGAACTCTTGCACAAGAAAGGAAGAACACTTGCACAAGAAAGAGAGAACACTTGCACAAGAAAGGAAGAACTCTTGCACAAGAAAGGAAGAACACTTACACAAGAAAGGAAGAACACTTGCACAAGAAAGGAAGAACACTTGCACAAGAAAGGAAGAACACTTGCACAAGAAAGGAAGAACTCTTACACAAGAAAGGAAGAACACTTGCATATAAGTAAGGAAGAACACTTGCACAAGAAAGACTTTAAATTAGATTCTCCTCATTGATCATCGCCCTTTGCTGTAGAGTTTACAAAATGCAAGTCTGTCTTGTCATGGTCATGAGCAGTGATATAATTACTGCATTCCTAGTCCTACAGGAAGGAAACATTATAAGGTTCTTTATGTATGAATATACGTGTTTGAAAAGAAAATGTGATCACTTAGAATACATCTTTAAAAGTTATTCTTTATTCTTTACTCTTTTGTGTATACACATGTTTCATTGTTTCTGAAATATGAATAAAGATAATTGTAGAAAAAGTCACTGCTGGATGATTCCAATGCATGCCGTTGAAACACTGTGGTATGAATGAGAGCACTGGAGGTTTTATCTACCTTATGAGTGAGTGGGTGGGCGATACTGCGCCACTTCGGAGGTTAAATAGAGTTTTCCTTGCTGCCTTTTTCGGTTACAAACTTGTTAGGGAGGCAGTTTGTAACGGAAACAGGCAGCTGGGAAAACGTAACAATTCAGCCTCCTAACATCTGCTCGGAGATTAGGTGGGTCAATGAGCAGGAGTGACTGTATGTATTGTATGTACAAGTTGCCATACAGTGTATCCCGTACAGGTGTCATGCAATAAAGTTCTGTAGTATTATGGGCTTTTGTACTGCAGAACAGATAGTCAGAAGGTTTGTATCGAGCATCAGCACTGTGAGTTTCGCGTTAACTCTAGAAAAGATTTTTCAGAAGCATCACAGAGTTAAGGTTTCATTTTCGAGCTACCAGAAGAATGTGCGGTCAACGACCTTGGAATGCCTAACTGACGAAATAGGGACCATCAATTCAAGAAATATATAACATGCGAAATTCTAGGTCTTCAAGTCATCAAGAAGATAGAAGGTAAGGAAATATAAGGAAAATATATTTCTCTATGAAGCTATATATATATACAACGAGCACTGCCGTCTGAGGTTAAACAAATAAGTCACTTAAAATCACCCCCAAGGCAGAATAGAATAGCCCAGGTGACCCTGGCAGGGGCGCGTTCACCAGGTGCTTTGTGTGCAGTCGCCTACCGTAGTGAAAAATGGCGGGAGCAGACGAAAGACGTACTCGTCAGGACCTATACCTGGAAATTTCGAGAGAACTCACTGATGAAGAAGTCAGCGACATTCGCGGTTACATCGGAGGCAAGCAACTACCAACGGGCTCCATCCAGCGTGCCACTGCCCAGGAGATGTTCAACATGCTAGAACGCAAAAGGATCTTAAAAAAGGGAGACCTTTCGTTTTTGGTGAAACTTATGGAAAGTATCGACAGACAGGAGTTTGCCGAGGCAGCGAATGAGATAGCCGAGCAAGAGAGTGAAGGTGGGATGAAATAATTCTCTTCTAGTGCGTGTTATGCTAGCCTATATCATGTACATTTGTATATGTTCCTTGCTTACAGTATTTACTAACTGACTGATGAAAGTGAAACTTCAAAATCACAAATTCACAACGTGACTACCCGAAACTTGCTTGTTTGACGATTGTTGACCTACTAAAAATATAGTCTAAGAGTATTTCTCTATATTTTACATACATTTCAAGTACTGTACGAAGTACTATTTAACTTAACTTGATACTATACAAACACAGTATAGACCCGGAAGTACTCTGCCTACAGCACTCTGTGTGTTTGTCTCGATTTTGACCTTTTGATGTCGACAGCATTACGAATCTAGATTTCAGTTGTTTGTTTGTTTTCTCTCAAGACTATAAGGGTTCTAAAGATTTTGTAAGTCTACTGTTCTGTATGACTTCTGTAGGTGTTGTTGAGAAGGCTGCAAAAAACAACGATCGTTCTTTTTTCCTTAAGATTAGGAAACTTTGTGATCATTTTGTTTGGCAGTCCCTTATAGAAATCTTTATTGATACGACAAAGGTACAGCGACTTTCGTAAGGACTACATGTATAACAACTACTTACACTACAACTAAACAGACATATATGGATATCTATAGGTATGAATAAGTCAACATATTGGATTTAGCATGTTATTTACACTATTGGTTCTACGGTGTAAACATTCGTGGATATATTTGCCTCCTTGTACACAGTGAGGGTTATCGCCTCCCAGAATGTACTTGAATTTATCTATCGAACAGAGAGTAGCAAATTCTTTAGAGTAAGATGGCGAATGAATGTGCAAATAATCACTGGTTAACACTAGAAGCTGTCGTGTGAATGGCATGTAATATCTGAATATGGAGACTCTGCTTTACACAACCACGGCTTTATTTTCATATATTTCCATATTTTATGAACTTCTATCATGAACGTTGCCGTGAAAATAATGCTGTGGTTGTGTAAAAAGAATCTCTTTATTCAGTGACATACCAACCTAATGCAACTGTTCATGGAGACATGTGATACTATTACAGAAACGAACCAATGAAAAGGAGTAAAGGAATACACTAAACAAAGTTTCCGTCTTCTTTCGTCCATACATACAGGAAACACAAAGGGGGAGGTTCGCGAAAAGAAGCCTTGCGGTCGTCCAAACATTACTCCAACTGCTGGTAAGAATATTCAGATTTATTCCATTTTACCCACCACTTCTTTAGGGAGAAGTTGTTTTTTTGTTTGTTTGTTTGTTACCTACTAGTATAGAAGTTGCCACTCTCTGTTTAGAAACCCCTCAACACGGAATGATTGTTCATAATCTTTTGGAATAAAGTTTTCAATACTAACACATTCTCAGTTAATATAATTTTTCATCAATCAGTGACTGTTATTAAAAGTAAGCAAACGTACCTCCAAATTTTTGATCTTGCTCACGGAGTGACCTAGTTCTCGAGAGTTGCGAGAACTAGGTCAAGACTTGCGTGAATCTCTTCAACGATAACACATTCTCGTTTTTTCAGACAAAGGGTCTGCAGAAGAATTAGAAGCTCTGATCACCAGAAACCGCGTATTGCTGACAAAGAGGCTGCAGGTGTCGAGCCTGTTCCCACATCTCATCGAGAGGGGATTATTGCTGATTGATGAGAAGGAAGACATCAACAGCAAAACCACCACACAGGGGAAGGCCGAAGCTCTACTGGACCTCCTGAGTCGGCAGGGAAAGTGCACGCCTGATGTGTTCATGGAGATCCTCAAGCTTGGGAATCATGAACATATTGTTGGCCTATTAGAAAGAAGGCGATAATAAACGAAAACTTACAAAGTAATCACGAGAGCTCACTAGATGCATGGTCCGCTTTTCCGAGAAGTCAAAGTCAGAGTTACGTCTACATCATTACCTTTGTTACCTTTGCCAGAATGGCTAAGGTTATGTTTTAGGCTTGTGAGTCTGTGTGTCTGTCTGTGTGTCTGTCTGTGTGTTAACAGTATAACTCAAGAAGCCTTTGATGGATCCCAATAATATTTGGTAGGTGGGTAGGGGTCGGGAAAACGAAGGTCAAGTTCGATAATGGGTCCCCTAGCGGCTTGCTAAGGTACTGCAGCAAAACCTCAATTTTTTTTATCTCGTGTTCTGGACCTGCTATGGTTATGATTTTTGAGTGGTAGATAGCCCTTAGTGCAGAGAGTAAGTGCTTTAAGTTTGGACCCCCTAGCGGCTTGTTTGGAACTGCAGTCGCCGATTTCCTTTCAAACTTTGGACGAGAATAACTCGAGAACGTGTAGATGGATCGTCATGGTTTTTGGTATGTAGATAGCCCAAGTAACAATGTACACAATGGAATACCAATTATGCAAATCAGCAACTAATTTGCATAATAAATGAGGAAAGTTTATAAATCCACTGCATTTCATGATAGGACTTTCAAACTTGTCACATATATAGATGAGGAAGAGAGAAATATCAATGCATATTAATTATGCAAATGACGGCCTCATTTGCATAATTAATGAGAAAATATAAACGTGTTGACGGATCGTCATGGTTTTTGGTATGTAGATAGCCAAAGGGAAGACTTACATGATGGAATTATAATTATGCAAATCGACTGCTAATTTGCATAATTAATGAGAAAAGTTTGTAAATCCACTGCATTCCTTATAGGACTTTCAAACTTGTCACATTTTTAGCTAAGAAAGAAGGAAATATCAATACACATTTATTATGCAAATGATGCTTGATACAATTTAATATTATTATGTAAATCTAATCTGCATAGGGATCTAATTTGCATAAGCAATGGCGAAATGTTATGAACCAACTCCAGGCATATAAAATAAAATGTAATGAGTAACACATTTATGTCTACAGACATCATTCTATATAACAAACCTGGTTTATTTGGCAAAGGTATGTGTTCGTTGAAGTCTAGTTTCTTGAATGATATAGGTTTCAACTTTCACTAATAATGGTCAATATGATATTCGACAATACTACACAGTATCTTCAAGAACAGTCTGCTCACAATTACACTTTCCATTGATTACATAAAAGATATATGGAACACAATAACAGTTAAATATCTTGCCATTATATGGTGTATAGTCTATGGGATCACTGGATTCTCATCATCACACAGATTGCTACAGAAGCTACGATTTTTGCATCTATAGTGTTTTCTTGCACTATAGACGAGGTCGTGCTTCTTTGTGCTTTTCAATGCATTGTCATCTTTCAATTGTTTGTACGGTGACCGCATGTGAAATAAAGTATCATTTTCTTGTTATCACAAACCACACGCTTGAGACACATTAAATTTGACTAAATTCCATATTGCAGCCGGCCAATACTGTACAAACTGCACTTATAAGCAATAAAATAGATGTTTTGTATCAATATCATCTTACCGTACTTGCCAATCGGTATCCTCATACAATACAGGCTGGCAGTGTTAACGCTATTTCACAATTATCCGCGGGGTAATCTATATCCGTTGGTGAAAAAAAAAGGTTATTTAGGGATGTCAAGAAAAATGGAGGCCTTTCCTAATCTTACACTTCACTCTTTACAGACACGGCTATCTTAGCATACAGTCCCTGAGAAAAAACCGAGGCTGTTTTTCCAAATCTTACACTTTACACTTTACAGACACGGCATCATGTTAGCACACAGGCCCTGAAAAATTCGAGGCTGTTTTTCCAAAGCTTACATTTACACTTTACAGACACTGCTCATTAACCACCGGGGTTAATTGTCAAAAGCTTGTGACAATGACCCACCACTCTCAGTGAGAAAAACGGGGCTTTTTCCTAATCTTACACTTTACACTTTACAGACACGGCATCATCTTAGCACACAAAACTCGTGAAAAAAGGAAGACCAGTTCATCGTCTCGAAGAATTGTAAAATAGAAGTCACAGACTCAGCAAAGTTTTGTTAACTTGGAATACAGTCCATGTTTTAGAAGAGATCAAGTTTGCATTGAATAAACCAGCACGTGTGTACCGAGTGTTTTCACGTATAGTAGCAAAGAGAGAAATCAGCTACAAATACGAGTATTTGACATGTCGACAATGAAGATTGTTAAGGTGTGATATTTCAAAGAAACTCACGGGAGCAAGTCTGCATAGATGAATTTTGAAAAATTAAATAGAATTAATGGTTTCCTTACCTGTGACAAATGCAATTTTGTTGTATTATCTTAATTTGTATACATTCACACCAATTGTCAAGGCCTCCTACGTTCTTGTAGTCGAGTGTTGAATTGGGAGATTTAACACTTTATCTGTAGTGCTTGAAATCAAATATATTTTCTTTGCCGTGTCAGCTCGTTTTGGTATATGACGTGAACATGTTATAATGTTGCACAGAAAACATTCAGAGCTTGAATGAAATCATTTGTTGCTTTCCATGTAGTGAAGATGAACCCTTGTAGTACGACGTCGACATAACCAAATGTGAAATTAATTATCAGTATATCATATCAGCTTTTCTTGAGGCATTCACAAAACGTGCATCATAATCCGACTGCTTCAGTTTTGTGCGTTTCATAACGTTATAAATTATAGCCACATTTGGGTAGGTCCCATCTGTTAAATTTTACATTGTTGGTTATTAGGTAAAGCTTAGTTTCTCGATTAACCTATGGCATCAAATCTTGATGATTAATGTCGTTCTTTCACACACGAGAACTATTACTCTTCCGACACATAATGAGACCTTGAGACTTTAAATTATTTGAAAATCCATCAGTGACGTGCCCTAGGGCATGCCACTAATCTTCCTGGACTTAATATAACACACACTATAATGACACATGCATGTATAAACACGTGTAGAATACATGGGTCGATTGCCAAGGAGGTGTTTGTCCTAGAATGTCTTAGATTACAACATTTCCAAATACGGTAGTGAATCAACAGCATAGCTTATGGCCAATGGCTTAGCCTCCATAGCAGGCTCTCTATGGACTTTTT
>NC_049989.1:14481918-14503461 GCF_000003815.2 Branchiostoma floridae | reverse complement strand
ATGAATATCCAGTCAAATTAGGATTGGTGATGAATTTTAGTTGCATCATCATCATCAGGTACAGCATAGTCTATTTCGAGTATAATATGCATATGTAGTTTTTTGTGGTCGCATAAATCAGAGAAGATTTATAGTATTAGCAAGTTATTTCTTTATTCTCCAGCGCATAATGACACGCGAGGGTCCGAAGTAATCCCTTGATCATGGATGTAAGGAACATAAGATACTAGTACTTATGTCCTAAGATAAAGTATGCGGATACACCCCTTCTCCAAGTACTGAATTATCATTTCATTACTATACGAGTATGAGAGTAGTGACTTCTACATGTAATGTTTGCACTGATTATGACAGGTTCTCAATTACAAGGCTAGAAGCTGGGTCTCTTGGATGTACATGCAGACTTTCACGGTCCGAGGCTGTAATTATGATTGTGCTCATTAGTACTAGTCAGTATAGAAGGTTATGTTCTAAGGAAAATACAACGTTCTGTGCTATCAGAGACAGTATTTAAGTCAAACCAAGACCTTGGTCAAATACGAATTAGATTTTCTAGCTATAGGTTGTCAAGAACGTTCGTTCTTTCCTGAATATATTAATAACCTTCAGGACACACAGATATATATAAGTGAACACGGTTCGAACTGTCAACCACGGGAACATGTTGGACTTAAAACTAAGCCGTCTTATGTCCTAGATTGCAATTGGTTACTATGCATGACCAAATACACTGTAGTGAATCAACACCTTTTAGCCAATAGCTGCCCTTGACAAAACAAACAGGAGAGACCTGTGAACCGTGAACAGTAGGTGTCAGTTCATCAGGTGTTTCTTCCGGTAAAATGGCGGAAAGTCAAGAAACTCGTCAGACCCTTTATCTTAGAATCTCGCAAGATCTAACGAGTACTGAAGTAGACAACATTCGTACTTTCATTACCGGCAGCAAAAAGCTACACGGGGGAACAATCGAAGGTAACACGGCCCACCAAATGTTCAACAAGTTAGAGGATGCAGGAGTGCTGAAGACGGGAAACCTTTCATTTTTGGCGGACCTGATGGCAAAAATCGGCAGACAAGTGTACGCGGATGAACTGAATGAGCTTGCTGAAAGGGAAAAAGGAGGTTTGTTTGGTTTCTTTGAAAATTCAACCAGATGAAGATGCAGATGTCTTAGTCTAAGCCCGGCTGGAAAAAGAAGCGAACTATGGTTCGTTGTTTAGAAAAGAAAGGACAGCCATTTTGTTAACAAGACAGCTGAATTTTCCACGACACATGCGCGACTATCCAAAAATGCCGTCAGTTTGCCATCTTTAATACGACGATCGCACGAATGAACGTGACTGCGGCCTAAGTCGTAACTATGTGTATGTCTCCGTGTAGGTAAGTCTCCCGAGAAGGAAGTAACCCTAACGATGGAGAGCACTCCCGACCCCGGGCCGGTGCAAGTGTTCCTGTCCTACCAGTGGGACCACCAGAAACAGGTAGGAAAAAACATAATGTTCTATCACTGACAGGTGTGAAAATGAAAATTTAAGTTGGACGTGAAGGACGATATTAATTTCGAATCGCCCGCAAGGGAGGATTCCCAACTTAAGATCACATGGCCGGGTCCGACCAATCAGAGACGCAGGATACCATTTGGTCGTTATAACGTTTCGGAATATATGCTGCGTCATATACATTCCCTTTTTTTTCTAACGAACATTTTGTGTGTATGATAAAAAATTTGGGTATTTAATCAAATTAATCAAGTGTTTAAATGAAATTCTATGACCATATTTCCAACGTACCGGTACCCCCAAATCAAATTATAGATCATTTGGTTGCAACACCAGGGCGCGGGATTTTGGCCAAAAACTTATTAAAATGTTTTAAATGCAAATATAGAGAATGAAACAGCCGCGGGGTATTGGCCCTTCTACTGCTGTGTCAAATAGCGGGTCATTTGGCTCACGAAACATTTACCAAATACAATACTTATCACCCATACCTGTATTTGAACCGAAATTAAAAAGGGACACTCTCACACGATGTCTACATTAGGTGATCCAGCTCCGTGATGTGCTGGAGAAGAAGGGCTACAGCTGCTGGATGGACATTACGAAGATGGGCGGTGGAGACAAACTGCATGCGGAGATAGACAGGGGCATAAGGCAAGCCAAGGTTAGACTTTCAATGCTGTATATTCTAGAGTAGGGATGTGTACCGGTACTGGGTACTGGTTACAATGCCGTGAAAACCATTAAGGTACAGGGTCAAAATACCAGATAGCAACGTACCGATTAGTGTACCTTATAGCCTTATAAGCCTTCTCACATTAGTTAGAGCGCATATGTGCGGCGACAGGAGTTCTAGGTAATATGTCAAAGGGTAAGGCACACAAAAAGTAAACAAAACCCGTATGGACGTTGTTATGCAAATCAAAACAATGGTCAAGACAAGGACTGTTTACTTATTGTGTGCCTTACCCTTCGACATATTACCTAGAATTCCTGTCGCCGCACATATGCGTCCTAACTAATGTGAGAAGGCTTATATTCAGGTATAACAAGTTTTGACTTATTCTGTTACTAACATCTTGAAGAAAAAAAAACGTACAAAGCATACAAAATGCACTCTTCATCAATGAAATTCCTTTGAATTACAAAATGCCCAAAGATTGCCGCCTCATCTTCACGATTTGATTCTTAGTTCTTATCTGTCTGCACAGATAAAACATTAGCTTGGATACTCCGTTGATTCAGGAGTATTTGAAAATCTGACCACAACCATTTCCAAGGAGTTACATGCTTTTCTATAAAGGATTACTGACACCTAGGTAAGTAATTCTATGTTTTTGTCCATGCGTTCTCTGTAGGTCGTCATCAGCTGCGTCACTCCGAATTACACCAAGTCTGACAGCTGTCAGAACGAAGTCGAACTTGCGTACAGGCTGAAGAAACCTCTGGTGCCCGTCCTGCTGGAGAAAACGGCCTGGCCGCCAGAGGGCCCCATGGCCATGCCGTTTGCACAGCTATTGTACATCGACTTCACAAAAGAATCCAAGGAACATCCTTGGAAGGGAGCAAAACTTAACGACCTTATCACTAGTCTTGAGCAGAGGCTAAAGGAATAGCTTTGGTTCTGGAAGAAATCGAAGGAACATACGTGTGGTTACCGACGTCGAGTCAATCGGAATAGTGCATAGGAAAATGTAAAGGGATGTGATACATGTACCCTATGTAATGCATGGTAGGTTAAACATCTACAGATATAATTAGGCAAATGAGGACATAATTTACAAAATCGATGCAAAAGTGCCATGATGCATATTACAATACGTAAATCGTGTAATAACAGAAGTCACTTTCATAGTTTATAAAGAAATACAAGGAATACTGTATGGAAACGACTTTCTCTACAATCATTTGAAATAAAGTATATTGATCACAGCCTTACTCAGTGCATAATCAATGAGACAAGATGAAACAAGAGATTTGCAAAAGCTCTGATTATTTCATGGATCTATGACGTCTCCAAGCTGTTCAAAGTGTAGTATTTGCTTTAGTAAATGTATGACCTTTGGCTCAGCATTAGCTTTGATTCAGAGCAAAGTGGCGCATTTACTTCAATGATAGCAAAGACAAAGACAGTAGAATACAGAAAATTCGATTAGATGAGTTGAACTAAAATCGTTGGATTGTTTATTTTGCCACGTCACTCTTGGTTCAATGGTACTGAAAGATGAAATATCCAGTCAAATTAGGATTGGTGATGAATTTTAGTTGCATCATCATCATCAGGTACAGCATAGTCTATTTCGAGTATAATATGCATATGTAGTTTTTTGTGGTCGCATAAATCAGAGAAGATTTATAGTATTAGCAAGTTATTTCTTTATTCTCCAGCGCATAATGACACGCGAGGGTCCGAAGTAATCCCTTGATCATGGATGTAAGGAACATAAGATACTAGTACTTATGTCCTAAGATAAAGTATGCGGATACACCCCTTCTCCAAGTACTGAATTATCATTTCATTACTATACGAGTATGAGAGTAGTGACTTCTACATGTAATGTTTGCACTGATTATGACAGGTTCTCAATTACAAGGCTAGAAGCTGGGTCTCTTGGATGTACATGCAGACTTTCACGGTCCGAGGCTGTAATTATGATTGTGCTCATTAGTACTAGTCAGTATAGAAGGTTATGTTCTAAGGAAAATACAACGTTCTGTGCTATCAGAGACAGTATTTAAGTCAAACCAAGACCTTGGTCAAATACGAATTAGATTTTCTAGCTATAGGTTGTCAAGAACGTTCGTTCTTTCCTGAATATATTAATAACCTTCAGGACACACAGATATATATAAGTGAACACGGTTCGAACTGTCAACCACGGGAACATGTTGGACTTAAAACTAAGCCGTCTTATGTCCTAGATTGCAATTGGTTACTATGCATGACCAAATACACTGTAGTGAATCAACACCTTTTAGCCAATAGCTGCCCTTGACAAAACAAACAGGAGAGACTTGTGAACCGTGAACAGTAGGTGCGAGTTCATCAGGTGTTTCTTCCGGTAAAATGGCGGAAAGTCAAGAAACTCGTCAGGCTCTTTATCTTAGAATCTCGCAAGATCTAAAGAGTACTGAAGTGGAGAGCATTCGTACTTTCATTACCGGCAGCAAAAAGCTACACGGGGGAACAATCGAACATGACACGGCCCACCAAATGTTCAACAAGTTAGAGGAGGCAGGAGTGCTGAAGACGGGAGACCTTTCATTTCTGGCGGACCTGATGACAGACATCGGCAGAAAACGATACGGGGATGAACTGAATGAGCTTGCTGAAAAGGAGAAAGAAGGTCAGGGATAAATCACTAGGATTATTAGTATTGAGCACCCATTTTACTCGGCAGTCAATCATGCTACAGATGTTTAATAATAGTCGACAGTTAGTTTTTATATTACCTACATGAAAAATGGAGGTATAGCTTGTCTTTGTGTGTTTCTGGATACCTGTGGGCCGCAACTTGTTTGAGTAACTTTCAAGTTGATAGATAAGGGATCTCTGGATTGATTGTGATTATATTTATTGTTTATCTTAATATATGGCATGCGGGTAGGTCTTGAGAAGACGTCCAAGGTTAAAGTTTATTTTCGGCCTTTGGTGCGTGGACTTCATGCTTCAGTTTGTATTTTAACCAGTCTGTCGAGTTCCAGTCATGCGATGACATCTACGACGACATTGTCAAAGTGTTTGATGAAGAATGTTCTCGAACCTTAGTACCAGAATGAAGTGGGTAATTAAGTCATTAAGACCCATCCTCCCTTACCTGGTTTTTGAAAGTACATCAATTTGCTGAAAATTAATAATCATGATTAAGACAGAGGGTCCAGTCATGAGTTCATGAAAATATTTGACAATGAATGTCAATATGAGAGTAATAATTGAATGTTTTGTATTCTTCTTTGTAGCCCTTGAGGATGGAAGTACCAAAGAGGAAAAGGAGAACAAAAAGTCATCAACATCTGGTATGGAACTATTAACAATCAGACATTGCTAATTGATAGTAACTTAACTGATTTACCTTAAACTCTAACAGGGGATGGTCACACAGTCACACTGTAAGTATAGCGGCATTTAATTACAAGGTTAAAAAGAATTGTTAAAACTCTGATAACAAAACATAACATTTAAAAATTTAAAATTCTAAACGCATTAATTAATTAGGCTAGAAATCTGAACGGACGATATACCATTGACATCAATATTTACAGAAACATGGTACATAGGTCTTCAGCCGTAGCAACTAAAAGAATCCTCTCCCCTGTAGGACCAGTGTTTTACTAACAGATCTTCTCTTTGTCTGTGCAGAAACATCAAAAGGAAAGACACACAAGGAAAAACCTTACAGTCGTCCACACAATGCTAAACCTGACAGTAAGATTACTTGTATTGTTTACTGACACATACTATCTTAAATTATTTATTGTTGCAAAATATAATGATGTGAAAAATGTAATTCTGATGAAATAAGTTATATATTTATGTTCTGCTTTATCCTCTTGATCTCTATTTCCTACTAAATCGAAGTATGTACATGTATTTGAATGTTACACATGTCACATGACCCATTGTGCGCAAAGATTATTGGCAGTAGTATAAAAATCACCAGACAAGTAACAAAAAGATGATCAAACAACTGACTGTGGGCATGAAAACAAGAAAATACAAAAAAATTATTTCATCCTTGAATATCAGTGATAAAAATCAGGAAAACAATGGTGTTAAGTTCCACAAAGCTCTTTTATTGTAGCATGCCGGGTAGCTTCATTGGTTAACTACAAAAGCATATTAAAGTATTATGGTTTAGGCATTTTGAATGAACCATTGCTTGTGACATGAAACAAGTCCATGTCCTTGTGAAAAGCTGGGAAGGAAGACATTTCCTTTCTGGCACTTTTAAGATATATTCATAACCCCTATGTATTTTCCATTTCATCACTGCAGGTATGATGCTTGTACTCACTGCGGGAATGCCAGACCAAAACGGGAATGAAATCAAGATAGAAGTGCCACCAGGGTTACACTTAGCTCTAGATGACGAGACAAAGAAACAACTGTTGAAAAAGCACATGAAAGAAACAGATCTGAAACAGTGTAGAGACTGGGGTGAAGACAGGTTGAAACTATTAGATAGCATGAAAAACATGGTGAGCGATTCATTCTTAAGAGAGAAGACAGAACAAGTCATAGAAACAATGTTTAATTGGGATGCAAAAATTCTTCGTGCATATGAGGGATGTGTGATATTCCACATTCATTTTGACAATGAAAAAGGTTTGGAAAATTTCTGGGCCTCTCATAAAACAGGTAAACTTTCCAAACAGTTTACCGACTTGGCCATCACGGATGAGATGAGAGATCTTGTAGATGACAAGACCCTCTGTGTATCAACTGTGGCACTGCAAGAGGACTACCTCTCGTGGAAACATTATTTCAATGGCACAACACCTGGCATTCGAAATGATAACAAACTGACGGTTGTCAAAGGCTGTACACTCACCCCTAATGTTGAGGGAACAACCACAGGTCAAACCACAGGTAAGTATATCATGGAAATCCGTGATGCTATAGTTGTTCTCCTTGCAAGATTTTGATTAAACTACACCTGCAGATCCAAAGCAAACTGCTGGGGGGGGGGGGGGGCAAACATGCAAACGTACACCACCAGAGGTTCTTGAGTTATGCTATGAAAATCCAGAAACACAGACACACTCACACCCAAAACTATATCTCCATTATTCATGGAGATAAAGGAGTGTTGGTACATTTGTATGTGCTGGTGCCCCCATAGTGTTGCAGTTTAAACATGCATTGGCTAGTGAACTGCATACATTGCAATGATATTGTCTACAGACACTACAGCATTACTGCAAATTAATGATACATGTAGCTTTGCTGACTCATGGCATAAATTTGAGTAATTTTTGGTCGTAACTATCATATACTAGTCCCATTAATGATGTGAATATTGCAACTTAACTTATAATGTACATGATTGTTGTACTTTCAGGGAATTCTAAGGAGCTGATGACAGACTCTGGTGCGGAAGGCTTGGAGGCATGTCACTCAGCACATGAAGATGCTGTTGAGGAAACACAGGAAAGGTACTTGCAGACTGTTGTAACTTACAGAAATGTAACGTTAGTAGTTAGACCTCGCTGTCAAGAACTACTGTTTTTGTTTTGGTAATACTCGATCAGTATACAATGTACATGTACATGGCAATGTCCCCAACCCATCTGTAAAAATTGCCTTTCTGTTTTATCAAAAGGCAAGCAAGTTGCAATGACAGGAAAGCATTACAGTTATCTTCTGAAAAATACAAAAACCACATCAGTGGTGCTCTGCCACACATAACCAGTTACCTATAATAAGTTTGTCAGATGCAACCATGTAGTAATAAAGTAATTTGTATAACAGCATCGATTATGGTGCACTTACAATGTAAACATTGAATTACAGATCTCCAGCCAAAGCTACCGGCACATCATATCAGGCAGACAGTCTCATGTATGCAGAGGCAGTAAAGTCATCTCCAGAAGACGAATCCCCATCAAGTGAAGGACAACAATGGAAGGAAAATGTCAAACAACTCCTAGATGCTTGTGAAAAAGGCAACCTCCAGTCTGTTAAGCATGTCATAGAGTCGGGTCATCTCCGAGTAAGCATAGAAGATGAAACGGGAACCACGCCACTTCATTCAGCTGCAGCAAATAGGCATGTCAATATTACAAGATATCTGCTACATAAAGGTGCAAACGTTGATGAAAGGAACCGTATGGATGAGACAGCACTTCACTTGGCAGCAGGCAGTGGTGATGTCCGTATGGTTAAACTGCTGTTGGAACACAATGCAGATATCTCTGCAACTGATTGCCTTGGTAACACTGCACTTCACTTTGCTGCCCGAGAAGGGAAAACCAACGCACTCCATTTACTTCTATGGATAGGGGCAAATATTGATGCTACAGGAAATGATAATCTAACAGCACTTCATCTCGCGGCATGGAATGGCCATGCAAATGTTGTGAATGACCTCTTAGTTTATGGAGCAGACCTAAATAAAAAAGACATATGGGGCCATACAGCTCTCCACATAGCAGCTAGGGAAGGGTATCCTCTGATCGTTAAAGACTTGTTACATTCCAAAGCAGATCTGAATGCACAAGCAGACGATAACTATTCAGCGCTACATTTTGCCGCTAGTGACAATCAGTTGGAAGTGGTTGAAGTCTTGCTTTCATCAGGGGCAGCCATCGACGATACGGATAAGTATGGTGACACAGCGCTACATTCTGCAACAAGTTATGGCCATGTTTCAATGATGAAAACTCTTGCTGAGAAAGGTGCTGAAGTCAATGCAACAAACAGCTATGGCAAAACACCGCTGTATGCAGCGGCTTTTGGGGGACACGACGAAGCCCTGGAATACCTGATAGACATAGGGGCAGATCCACATGCAAAAGATAAACAGGGTGATACAGCACTCCACTGGGCTGCATATCATGGGCATGTCAAGGTGGTAGAGTTATTACTCAGCAAAGGCCTGGACAGTAATGCAAAAGGTTATTATGGCAGAACAGCTGTGCACCGTGCTGCAGAAAGAGGACAAGCCCAGACACTTCAGGTGCTTCTGCAGGCAGGAGGATCACCTAACGTGACTAATGAAGATGGAGAGACACCGCTTCATATCGCACTGCTAAGAAACCCTGATGTTGCCCAGCTTCTTCTTGAGAAAGGTGGAGATCCCAGTATAAAGTCAGAAGACGGGGGGACTGGACTACACCTTGCAGCGTGGACTGGTAACGTGGACGCCCTTAGGTTAGTGTTGGAAACTGGCAAGGTTGATGTTGATGAGAAAGACTTTGCTGGCTGCACGGCACTCCACTTGGCCTCTGAACAAGGCCATTTTGAGGTGGTTGAAGTCCTCATAGACATAGGGGCAGATCCACATACAAGAGATAAACAAGGGGATACTGCACTCCACTGGGCTGCATATCATGGGCATGTGAAGGTGGTAGAGCTATTACTCAGCAAAGGCCTGGACAGTAATGCAAAAGGTTGTAATGGTATAACAGCTGTGCACCATGCTGCAGAGAGAGGACAAGCCCAAACACTACAGGTGCTTTTGGCGGCGGGGGGATTACCCAACGTAACTAGTGAAGATGGGGAGACACCGCTTCATATTGCACTGCTCACAAACCCTGATGTTACCCAGCTTCTTCTTGAGAAAGGCGGAGATCCCAGTATAAAGTCAGAAGATGGGGGGACTGGACTACACCTTGCAGCGTGGACTGGTAACGTGGACGCCCTTAGGTTAGTGTTGGAAACTGGCAAGGTTGATGTTGATGAGAAAGACTTTGCTGGCTGCACGGCACTCCACTTGGCCTCTGAACAAGGCCATTGTGACTCAGTAAAGATGCTGTTGGATTATGGGGCCTCAGTAAGTGCCAAAGACAACATCAATCTTTCACCATTGGACAAAGCACGGTTAAAGGGACATGAAAAAGTGTCAGCACTACTGGAGGGCAAAGTGGTATGATTTTTGCTCTCGTTAGTTATCATTGAACATGAGTTCTGACTGTACTTTTCTGGCTAATGTCTTTTACCTGATTAACATGTAGCATAACACTGTATCAAAAAAACAAGTGAAAAACCAAGAAAAGGCAATTGTGCTAAACTGTGTAGCCTAAACTGTACCCATAAATGTATCTAGCATCATTCTTTTTTCACACAAGTATGTACATACATGTATTTCGGCCAAGGGTAATTTGCAAAATAATGTTTATTCTCAAGTAGAAACATATGGTTCCTTGGTATATCACAGCCCTCTCTCGGAAGAGATGATGAAATGAACATTCAAAACGTTTATGACAATTAATGTAACTAATAAAAGCATACTGAATTACATTTGAATGAATAAACCTGTATACTATCACAATTGTTGTAGGGTTTTCATTGTAGTTATGACAGAATCAACCGTTGACAAGAACCTATGATAATCTTTTCCATCACAAAACTGCTGAAGGGCAGACATCTGAGTAGGGCATCCTCATTGAAACCTGACATAAGAAGCACTGAAAAATACCTCACTATAGTACTTAACCAAGTTTCAATCTCAAACTTTTTTTCCAGCTACTTTATAACCATTCAATGAAATGTGGGTTACTGTAAATGCATCTAAGTTCGCGGGGATTTAATTTGGCAGTAGCCGTAAAAGGACTTTTCGCGGTGGATTTAAGTTCGCGGTAGCACCATAGACTGCAGTCTAATACCATAATAGAAAAATGTTCGCGGTGGTTTTAAGCTCGCTGTGAAGTGGTCACCACGAAAACTGCGAACATTAATCCACCACGAACATTTCTGCATTTACAGAATTCAGATCAATGTCCAAGAAAAGCAAGCTCTATCAAAGAAACCACAAATTTTACTCCAATTTGCTCCTGTATCCATCAACAGGACCCGACAACTCAAATCTCTCCTCATTACCCCAACTGGGGAACTGAGCAAATGTTGACCAAAATGGGAAAGCTTAGACCCTACATGTCTGCTCTTACCCAAAATGTCTCCACATTCAACCAAAATTTCATGACAAGGATTTTCAAGTATCTTACGTGGTACTACAGTGCGATGCAACTCTGATGACTGCCATGAATTTTGTAGGAAACATCCTCAATATGCTGCTGTAAAACTATCATACAACAAATGTGACAGGAACCTTAAATGACTGAAAAAACATAGAGACTTTTTCCACATACAGAAGGCTCTCTTGTGTAGTTGTGTCAAAGCTGCCAAAGTTGAAATCAATTATACAAAATATATGTACACTTTAAGTATTTATCGAAGCTTGATGATTTTGATCTACACAATACTGCTTGGGCTGATCTCTTTTCTTCTTTCACACAAATTATCAGAAGTATAACAACCTTTTGCGGTTGGAAATATTAAATTGAGCAGCACATAATTATAGCAAAAATCACTTAAATCTCTGATTCTCCTACTTCATTATTCATATCTTCTAGTGGTAAATAAATTTCCAATCAGAAACATGGAAGACTAGCATTATGTCATTGACATTAAGTTTGAGAAGATATGCTGCAGTTTTATAAAGAAAATATGTAAAGAATACTAGCACTGACCAGACTACATAACAAACTAACATTTTGAATTAGCACAGCAGAATTTCCACAGGCATATTGCTTGATAACTTTCTTCCTTAATGATAATTTAATTTAGTCCACCTTATTGGTTTGCGGACGGAAAGAAAAACGCTACACTAGAAGATCAACATAAAAACAGCTTCTGAGGGGAAAGACTGTACCTTTAAACACATGTTTCTTAAGGGAGGGACAATTTCTTCCTTGTTTTCATCTTCTTGCTAAATTTCTACCAAAGAATGTCGTAGAACCCATTGTTGTGGTCCTATGAATACATTAAATCATTTATCATTTTATATACAGTCTAGGTTGTATGTTGATGAAGACTAGACACCAAGGTAATAATATATGCCAAATAGCAATTATTCATGCAGGTGGATATGATTTTGGAAACAGTCAAACGTTTCAGATAGCATCCACTACCTTAACGGTGGTATCTCACTGCACTTGGGGCACTAGTGCGGCACTGCGGGGTTCAAAAGATTACTCAACGAATTTCAGAGATAAAGAAAGAACTTTCTTATGTTTTGTATATTTTGTAGTTTTCTAAGTCATGCTGTTACGCATTATGCAATATCTTAAATATAAAAAATCAGCGTAAGTAACAAAACAGTGCGAATACGAACAGTGCAGTATACGAACCCTGCAGTGCCCTGTGTTATGCAATATCTTAATTATAAAACATCAGGAAAAATAACACAACAGTGCCTCAGTGAATGAACCCCGCAGTGCTACACCGATGCCCCAAGTGCAGTGAGATACCACCATCAAAGATACCCTCAGAGTCACTGATAAAAGATAGTGTATGCTACCTGAAACATCTGACCATTTCTAAAATCTTATCCAGTTGCTTGAGTGACAGCTATTTTACGTAGTCTATGTTGTAGTTAACGTTCTCAATGTCTGCGTACGCCGCGAGCCTCTGATCTCTCCTCTTCCTCATCGCTCACACAGCAGCTGCTGGGGAGACTGCGAACCTCCGCCGCACGGGCAAGGACGTCCTTCTCCGGATCCATGTCCCGACTCTCGTACAGTAGGATGTTTAACGTCTCCTCATAAATTCTCGCCTCAGGAAACTCAACCTGTAGGAAAAAGTATAAAACAAAACATTTAAGATCTTATACCCCCATGAATTATTTGTTTTATTCATTATAAAATTGACCTAACTTGGGACAATTGACCTAACTTTGACTTTTGAGAAAATAACCCAACCAAAACCTTTGCTCTATCTTGTAACAAGGATCGGCAACAGAAGATTTGTACATAAAATCACATGCAAAACAGGAAAAGGGTAACGTTGGAGGTTCAATGCTGTCCTCACCTTTGTTTGTTTCTTCTCTGTAGCATATACAATTGACGTGCAGCAAATTTCCGCAACTTTCCGCCCGTGCCCATAGAACGTCCAACAACAGATCTCGTTGGTTCCTATTACGTCCTTGATAAACAGTACCCGTCCGTTAAACCGTAGTGAAAGCTTGTCGAAAAGCTCAATGTTCTTTAGCATGTTGTCGTCTGACGTGCTGTGAAAACAAAATCATTGTTACAAGTTAACACATTGAAAACAGCTTGAAATTCAAAAGTACAAGAAGTGTAATTCAAGTCCAGAGGAAAAACTTCCCATCAAAAGATTTGGCCTTCCTTTAACCAGACATTACTTCTTGAAACAAAAATGTATCAAGAAAAGGAATTCAAGAACAACATCTTAACACATACGGTAATTCAAAATGACAACATCTTTTCTGTAGCTCTTTAGAAATAGTTTGATATGAGGTCTTTACTTACCTTGTGTAAGAATACTTGTTGTTTCCTCTGTTGTACAATAGTTTAACAACAGGCTGAAAATAACCAGAAAGTCAGTTGAAATTCAGATTATGTTGCAATTCAACTTCTATTCTTCTATTCTACAAATACAGATGCATGCTTATACATCTCTACCTAGACCAGCATTCAAATCTTTATCTACACTTGCACATACACATACATTCCGTTACAACTATGTCTACAATTACACAAACTGGCACAACTTCACGGACATGCACCACTACACCTGAACACAATGCCTACATGATGTAATGATGATGGTATGTACATCTAAACACATATCTATCATTACATCTGCACTTGCACCAAACACGCACAGTGCATCTATACCTTCATCTACAGTATCTTCCGAGCAGTCCATACAACTACCACCATTGAGTACTATAAATATATCTACATCTATACCTACATGTCTATAGCTACAAACAAGGACAACAGAAAAGAACCCACCTTGTTAGAAGTGGTTATAACAGCCTGTTCTTCCCTACCAGATGTGATGACAGGTACTCTACAGATGGGGTCAGCTTCAATCTGTTTCCTTTTCAGAAGGGTCTGATGGAAAAAAAACACAACACAGATGTTGTTAGTGGTGTGCATTATGTGAAATCACTTGTGACTGGACCAAACTCCACTATCATGCACATACGGCTTGGCTAAAATGTAATTATCATGTACAATAGTATACCATAACTTAAAAGCATCTTAATATTTCTGAAAAATTGAATCTTTAAGTTTTGTTTCCATTTTTAGAATGCTAAGTAAACATTACACCAAGAGATGACAGCAAGAACATATCTTGAGAACTGTTATGGAACTGTACAGTAGTACAATGATAAAGTCTCTTCCAACACAAAGGTATGCATGGATCAAATCTTTAACTGTCCACTGTTGCCTTCTTCAGAATCAATACTGATGACCAATCACTTCAGAATGTAAACTGTTACTGAACTGTATTGCTACTAAATGTACATTTATTTAAGCAACTTTAGCGTTATGACTGTGTATGTTTCTTTTGATCTGTAATATACATGATATGTGTCTGCATGTACGTGTATACAATGTGTGTATGTTTTAATTGTCTGGACTTCCAACCCTAAATAGGGCTAAAGGGTATCACAATAATCTAGAATAAAGGAATAAAGGAGTAAGCTTCAAGAAGCCAAACAAAATAGCTGCACTGGTCCGTACCTGACACTGGTCTACTAACTCAGCCATACAGTAGTATTTGGCCTCTGCAAGCAGTTCCTGGACTTCCTTACGGCCCTCTGGCAGAGGTGCATTGCCGTCCCGCAGGTAGTTCAGGATCGTACTGAAATGTTTGCCACTTCTGTCTATCAGGATCCAACCTGAGAGAGAAGGAATGAAAGAAAGGATGGACGATTGATCATTGGAAAAGACTTCATTTAACACTACTTATAGCCCCCTCACATGTAGCAAAAATCGATCAGAGGACGAGTCTGTAAGCTCTAAATTACGAGGAGGCATGATGAGCACGATGCCGACGAAGAAATGGCAGACTACCCCCCTTCCCGTCAGGGTCATGCCTCTTGTAATTTAGAGCTCACAAACTCGTCGTCCGATCGATATTTGCTACATGTGACGGGGGTATTACAAATCACTTATCCTCTTTGTCCCTGGAGAGACATATACTAGTAGTACATATGTACATGTAGTAAGGCCAGGACTTTTTTCTTCCAAGTCTGTCCTGAGCCACAGTCTGTGCTGATCGCTCGGGGAGTCTCATGGATGCCAGGTCATCTGACACAGGCCTCCTCTTCTTGGTTTTGGCTCTTCCTCTTTTTCTTCCACCAAGACCAGGTCAACACTCAACAGCACTGCTCAACAGTCTAAGGCAACTTTGGGTATTCTATTCTCAGTACATTGCGACAGGCGAAGGCATCTAGAAACCACCCAGTTTTGTATACATTGTACATGTACTTTATGTAGACTAAGAGAATTCTTTTGCTCAATGTTTGTACTAAAACATTAATACCATTACATGAACTACTATAGTTGGTAACCCAGTAACCCAGGCAACTGCATAAACTTAAGAAAATCTATACATTCACTCAGTAACTTTTGTCTTGTGTACTAGTATCTTATTTAATGTCTAGCCTTCATCAACGTGTGTTAACTAAAGGTTTTGGAGACACTTCTTGAAGTTTCTTTTAACCAGTCTGGATCATACAGCCCGGGTTACAAAAGTGAGAGAAACACTTTCATGTATGCACAAGCAGCACAACCTAACCGTACAAGTAGTTACAATGTAGATTACCAGACACAGTGCTTGCTTTATGAATGCTAGGATAGGAAGAGCACATGTGAAATATCTCACACCAAAGCTGATAATTCAACTACGAACCAAGAAAACAGATTTAAGTGATACAGGATCAATGGCTGTACAATATTCACAAAATGCCTAGGGTTAGTCAAAGATGTACACCACAGCTAAGCTAAGGCTCCGCCCTGCATAGCTCGGGTGCCAAGACAAGTAGTATGAGTCACCAGTAGAGCCACACCCACGGTTCTGAGACTACAATATGGCCTAAAATCAAACTCTTAAATTAAAAAAAAAAGATAATTCAATGCATGAGAAGTAGTATTCTTAATCTGATTTTCAACATGAAGTTAGCCACGTGCTACTTGAATTAGTATTAGACATTGGTTTCATTGAGATTTGAGAATCTTCATATTTCCGGTTAGACATGCTTGTGGTAGCTTAAACAAGGTACACTAAACTTCCACAGGATGTGACTAAGGACTATTAACTTACTGTTCTATTTATGACAAAAACAACAACTTAACAGACGTAGATCTTGTCTCTTTAAGAAAGAAAACTTTGAAGGAGATACCCAGATTTATTTTGGAAAAATGAAAACTTACCACTCGCAAAAGATACATGTGAATATTTTGACACACACATTGTGCAGAGTCCCACACCCAAAATAAACAGTGATGTTTACCTTTTATATAAGATGAAGATTGTATATATTGTCCTGAAGAATCTTGTTATCTTGGTCATACTGAGTGTAAGATATAAAAGTGAAGAAATAATTTACCTTCAGAATCTGTTAAACTTCCATCCGGCCACTGAACATCGCTCGCAACATGTTGTCCTGTTTGGTCAGAGTCCCCATGGTTGTATAAAACAGCGCCCCTCCCACGTTTAACTTCACATATTTGCTGGGGCTAACACTCCTGAAGCTAGACGTTCTACTCCCGGACTCGCCAGACATCGCAATTTTGAAAGAAATCTTAAGAAACCCTGGTGTATGAAAGAAGAACGTTGTGTCACGACTTCACCGTCAGTATTTTTGGCTCTTGACAGGAAGTAAGCCCCAAGATAGCATTTGGTGTCTTCCCTAAGGAATTTAATGCCTACATTTTATGCCACAAAAAGGATATCATAAATACATTAAACTAACAATAAAGATTGTAAAATTTCTTTCATATAAATTAAACTATTTTGTTGTCTCATTTATTGTAACACTTAGAGTTTTGAAGGAAATTTTGCATATTTAATCCTTCAGTATTTTCAGGCAGTACTTCGTGAATAAAATGAACGGCCTAAATTTTCAACTAATGACGTCAGAGATCTCGCGTTTCGCGAGAAACCGCGAGACACATTCCTGAGGAGAGACGTGAAAATGGCGGACGAAGCTTTGGGAAAAGCGGGACTCCACTTCGATGAGCTGAATAAGATCAGAGTTCTAGACCCTGAGGTGTCTACAACTACAACAGAGCTGAAGGAAGAGTGCAAGGACTTTGTTGACAGTTCGTATTAGTTTGTAGACACTGATAAATAGCGTTTGCGCGAATGTTTTGGGGTCCGATTTGGTGTGCTTGTTGCTAAGGAGTAGTCAAAATATACAGTGAACCTCATAATTTTGCTTCCAAACTAGGTTTGGCAAAGTATGTTTTTACGAATATCTATTCATTTCTGTAATGCACAATCTTGGCATGTATACTGCTATAGTAGATACGTTGCGTTGACGTTGACATTGTGAAATTAAACAAAACATTAAACTTGTGTATGATTCTTCTCTTTTGTTTCTTTAGAAATTGCAGAGTTCCAGAAGATAGTGGGGAGCTTCATAGAGATGGTGGACCGGCTAGCCAAGGAAGTGGAGAAAGAAAAGATGAAGGTAGAGAAACTTTCTAAGTCTCAACGTGTTTTCACATTTACATGTACTTATTCAGTTTTACCACATTTGTTGAGGGATTGACATACATAACAGGTGAGTAACACTGTAACACCTTTTCAAGACGTCAACCCCGAGACCAGACTGTAAGGTTTGATCCACTCACACTTGGAAGGACTTTTTGATAAGTGTGGTGGGTTCTTTAAAGTTTAACATGCATGACTTGTGGCTGTCCCAAACACGGGCCCTCCATTTAACACCCTATCGTAGGACCGGCCCTAACTGAAGCCAGGTACTCATGTACACCTGAGTGAAGTGAGGAAAGTCATGTAAAGTGCCTTTCCCATCTAAGGGCACAACATCGTAGCCTGGGTACCATCCTATTTCTACCGGGGCTCCTTACACTCACTTCCCTAAAAAATAATGCCAAACCGTCTCTGCCTGTGCAGTTTCAGACGTATTTTTTAGGGGTAGCGAGTGTAAGGAGCCCCGGTAGAATATGGATGATACTCAGGCTAACAACATCGGGGCACATCAGCAGTTTCGAGCCTGGGACCTCTAAGGTTTGGGCCAAACATCTAACCGATTACACCACACGATGCTTACTCAGTAATTGTCTTATTATACAAATTAATGTGATGTCCATTTCTGAAGGAGTATAACCACATAAATCCTTTTTATTACCATAATTTACTCATCAATTTCTTCTTATTGATAACAGGCAATCGGTAACAGGAATCAGCTGAAGTCCATGGCCAAACAGAGAGAAGCCCAGGAGCAGCAGTTACAGGCCCTTATATCAGAGAAGAAGACACAGCTAGAGAGGTAAGTATTAGGTTCACCTATTGGTGTTTTCTTTTACAGAACATGTAAAGTCTCACCTGCTTATGTTTCAATGCCTATCAGACATCTTCCTCAGAGCTTCTAACTTGAGTGCTGCGTCTTGCTGCTATAAGTAGCTGATGTAGCTGGTGCTCTTGCTGCCAGGCTTTTAGCCAGGCATGCGTTGACGCGTCATCTTTGGATGCCCTCGCACTGGGGACAAAATCCTCTGAGAAGCATGAAATTCTGATTGACCAGGGATGCTACCAGGTCATCTTTGGTCACAGTCTTCTACTTTGACCTCTGTAACAACATTTTTCTCCTTTAGGATACCTGAGAATACACTATTTTCATTTAAAATCATCAAAAACTCTGCACCATGGAAGATGGATGACCCCGGACCCCCCTACAATAGTCACTTACTGGGACTCAACAATAAATTTGGACTCCCTATAATAAAATCCTAGCTAAAAGCCTGCTTGCTGCACTCGAGTTTAAAGCTCTGAGGAAGATGTCACTGATATCACTGGTTGTGTAAAAGAAAAGTCTGATATGCAATAGGTTAATTTGATGATGGGGGGATGCTGTGAACAAGATTCACTGAAATTATTAGAGCTTGCTTTGCTTTACAGGGCTCAAAATACCACCTGCATATACACTATAGTGCAGGTGAAATTGGAGCTGTGCAGGTATTTCTGGTGTCTACCTGCACCTAACCTGCACTGGTCCATGTACTGGGTTTTATAAATACATGTCATATGATGTAAGTGTATGTGGATTGTTATTAGCTGCATTGAATGTTACGACCTATAAAGTATAAGAGAGAAAATAGCAATTGTTCCTGAACGATTTTAGTATGATCCATATTTCCTAAATTAAGAGTGGTGCAGGTAAAATTTGTCTGGTGCAGGTAATTTTCAATGTTACCTGCACCAGTGCAGGTATGCAGAAAAAAGTATTTCAAGCCCTGCTTTACATTTCCAGGATCCAAATTTGGATATTTATTCAAATAAGTTATTCTATTTTAGATGCAGTCAAGTCAAAAATATGTACATGTACCATGATGTTGATGATACAACATATGCAAGATTGAATTCTTATGCACTCAATCAGTTCTGCAAATGTTCCCATGTGACTCCTTACATCCTCCTACGCAGGGACATCCAACAGCCAGACCGCCTGTCTTGATGTACCCTGCTCTTTCAACCTCACTCTTAGTTACTGACCATCCTGCTTATTCATATTAATGAGCTTACCCTTATTTACGCGAGACCCCTTTTGAAAACTGAAAGGTCTATTCTCAGACTGGCTGACAGCTGGTTTGGGGGGACGTCCACAGGAACTAAGAGTGACGGTTGAAAGAACAGGGTACATCCAGACAGGCAGTTTGGCTGTTGGATGTCCCTGCGTAGGAGGATGACTCCTAAGTGTCTTGTCTCTCCAGTTAAATCCTATGATGTGATGTTTTATCAGATACCGTGTCCAGTACGAGGCCTTACTTAAGGACGAGGCAGAACAACAAGAATTTGTGGAGCAGTTCATCTTACAGAAGTAGCCCACAGCAACACACATACATGTGTACATACCTGTATCTCTTTTGTGTATGGCAATGCCAGGGTAACTACTTAGATCTGATGTTTTTTCATCAAATTAGATACACAGGCTTTGAAGTTCCAATGGACAAAAAGCTAGAAGCAAAGCTCCAATGAAAATGGATAGCATTTGAAATTGGGTTGTGCTAGTGACATTTTGTAGTCAAAGAATGACTCTGAGATTTGAGTGTAATGTGCATGCATTGGTTGTTGTTTTTCTGGGAAAACTGGTTTCGGAAAGAAAAGAAAAGTATGAAAACCAAGTTCTTTAACTGGCATTGCCCCATAGAAAGAAGGATGTAAAGAATTTAAAAATACACTTTTTGACTTTTGTAAGTCCTACATACATGTAAGGATTTCTATAGATACCAGTGTCATGTATATACAATTTGTTGTAAATCAGTAAAAAATCTATTTTAGTGAAACCTCTTTAGATGTATATACAGTACTTGACTTTCATGAATGGATGGTTTGTTTGTATGTGATCTATTAGCACATGGTTATACTATAGGTAATATCAAATATTTCCAGTTCTGTTTTTATATAAGAGAAAAATGTACATTCCAACACACAAGTTTGTGGATGATATTCTTAAATGCTTCTCACAAAATCTGTTGTTTTTTATGTTAGGCCACAGCAAGTAAATTTTATGGATGACATCCTCTGCAGACTGCAAAAATAGTGCGATAGGGCGAAAAAAACACAAGATGGGTGAAAAAAAACAAGATGGCTACATTTTCAAAAATAGGTGCCATTTAGTTGTGATGAATGTTGTAACAAGAATTAAAGGTACAAAACATGGTATCAGAGCCAACAAGGAATTCATTCCCATATTCAAGACATGAACAGGTGCAGTAAAAGTGACACTAGTGTGGTAGACTGGCATCACCAACAAAGTTGGTAACCACACTCATGGCTTCCATATTGGTGGCACTTTTACAACTAATCAATAAGTTTTATTTCTACAACTACAGTCCTGGGTACCTCGCAAGTGTCACTTCTACAAGCACAATTATTACGCTACAACACAACATATTTACTCATTTTGGTACGTTATCGTCATGTTTACCATCCCCGCAGAAAAAAAAAATTGTTTTTTTTTTCTGAAATCAGGCGAAAATTAATGCGAGCACTGATGTCATCCATAAAATTTACTTGCTGTGGCCTTACATAGACTTGACATACACAAGGTAACAGTTAGTTCAAGCAGCTGTTTAAAATTTAAAACTTTTGCCTTGCATATCTTATTACCTGGATGTCTCCATGGACATAGAGCTGAGATGGTAATTAAGTTCTGAGTCAGACTATTGTAACTCATCTAATAAAGCATGTATCATACAGATGTATTTTGCAATGCCTTTTTTTATTTATTGATCTTTAGGGTAGTCCCTTCAGTTAACGTAGTAACTGATTTCCAAGGGAGCCCTATATACATGTTCGCACATGTTCGCACAACGA
>NC_049989.1:14469114-14481818 GCF_000003815.2 Branchiostoma floridae | reverse complement strand
TTTTAACGTGCATGGGGTATGGCTCTCCCCATACACGGGACCTCCATTTAACGTCCTATCCGAGGGACGACTCATTTTCACTGAGGAAAGTCGTGTAAAGTGCCTTTCCCAAGGGCACAAGACCGGCAACACGGCAGGCGGATTCGAACCGGCGACCTCTCGGTCACGGGCCGAATACACTACCACTGTGCTACGCAGCCCAATTAATATGTGCGTGTACTTTGAAAAAGTAATTTTACAGTATATTCATTTTACTTCATTCATTCATGTTGATTTGATTATATGGATGACATATTCTTGGACTCCAAAACTGATGCGAGCGTGCGAATAAAAAAAGTTTGGCCCAAAATAAAAGTTGCCTTCATTATGAAATCTAAGTTGTCAGGAAGATTGGACAAATGACTGAATGCAAGGAATATGATATACCACACAATAGGTTCTTCATTTTAGTGCTTTCCTATCTTATTCCTTATATAAAAGGACATTATTATATACTTGTCCCAATATTTTTGTGCAATCTACGGCATACATTTGCTCATTTTGCAGCTGCTTTGTACGATATGCTGTATGGTTCAAAACTTTTTCTTCTTTTGAAGTGGCCGAAAATTGATGTGCGCAAGGATGTCATCCATATAATCAAATCAACGTAGCCTAAAATAATATTTAGGAATAATTCTAATATTTGTGTGTCAACAATAAATACCAGCTATACAGCCCTATACTCTTGAGTTTATACAGAAGGGTTGTTCATTCTAACCCCAAAATCATTACTATGCATGCAATCAATCCTCGAGTTATCCTGTTACCCTGGGAGGACCGGGTAGCTAGCGAGTTTTGTTCGGGGACCCAAGGCAGTCAGCCCGCCGATCTCACATTAGCGCTCCGGCGGAGTTTAAGCCGGCCGGAAGGAGATGGACCTAATCGGGCTTAAACTCCCCGGGTGCTAACAGGAGATTGGCGGGCCTGGCTGTCTTGGGCCACCGAATAAACTGTCCTAGCTGCCCGATCCCGGCTGGCTCCCAGAGTAGTTTACTTAAGGACCCTTACCTTACTTGCCTCCCTGAAAACGAAGGTCGCGTTTGTTTGTCGTCGTGTGTGTCTGCAGTTCCCCGCTAGTCACGTCGGGGACACTGAAAGGAAGTTGGGTCAGAGATCCAGAAGGGTCTCAGAAAGGTGGCAGGAAATACAATTGGCCTGGGTCCAGAGTTTTCCCCAGGAGTTTCATGCTGGTGTCCATACAGACTCCCCCTGACTCGCACTAAGAAATGATAACGCATATGTAATCATAAAGAAAACGGCGACTAAATGAAACCCGGAGGGAGTTTACGTCGGGTAGCCATTGACGACAAATTTCGAATACCGCTGCAAAATTGCAGTCTTTCCGTGATATTCTTCGTTCAAGTTCAGAGTGTCTCAACTGAACATGTACAGTTGCGACCATCATCTGGTTACAATCTTCAAACCAAAGACAATATATCTTACGAGTACAACTCTCCACAGAACAAGTTTAACACCATTTACTTCTCAAGTTAACACTGGATGTATGCCAGACACAGCACACAAGTTGTTCTTTCTGCACGAGGGCAAGTTCAAGTCATCTACTCTCCAAGCAGAGGTTATAAGACTGCTGTTGGTTTTTGACGTCTTCTTGCTTGATTTAGGCGTATTTTGTCGGGCTTTCTGTTTTCCCTGGTTGTTGTTTTTTTGTCCGCCAGCCAAAGAGGGCAAAACAGCCGGGGTCTATCCGCTCCTTGGGGAGTTAAGTCGACCATATTATTAACCAGTCGGAAACTATATATATACCTCTCTTTAGAGAGTCAAAGTTGATTGTGTTAACGTAAAGGTAGTCTCTTCGCATACCCGCACTGCTCGTCGAAATGGCCGGGCTCGCTGGGCTAATCACTGTAAAACTCCTAACAATAGTCTATCTTCTGTTTAACAGTTGTTTCGTTCTGTACTCATCTAAGGTACAGGATGGGACTTGTTCCGAACCCTGTACCAACATCACCGTAGTGGCCTCACCTGGTCAGAAGGGAGACATGGGACTAACAGGTAAGGAACGGGCAGTTTCTTATCTATGGTCTACGTCACATTTCCAAACCGGGGCCCGGCCGGGTAGCTTTCGGGAACGAAAAGTACAATATAAAAGACAACAAACTATAAAAGCCGTAACGAGAATAGTCGTGAGCATTATTTCTGTATATTTTTACGTATACAATTCTATTATTCGTTTCCCCTAGTTTGGAAATGTGACATTAGCCTAAGAGACTGTCTTTCTTATTCTTTATTGTCTTTCTATCTCAGAGCATATGTGAGTATTTTTTTTTTTCGTTAAGCCGTTTATTGAGTATGTCTCCTGGCAGACTCGGAGTTAAGAATACTACTAGGAATACATAAGACACTATTTAAACTAGATTCTCTTATCTAGATTCAGATCTGCTTCTTTGAGAACTTTTCTTATTGTCTTATTAACATGGCTCCGGATATGTTTCTTCTGGTTAGAATTTAAGGACGAGAAATGTTAGTTTTAAGCTATACTTCCCAAGTTAACACAACCCCACTGCTTATTGGCCATCTGGATCAAATTCTGGAGTTCGATTCTTGCAATGTCTAGGTTAGGCCTCCGCTCGGACATGTTGCAGGGGCTGCATTCATCATTTCGGATGGTGACATAAAGCTTGCTGGCGGTCCTGTGTATGAGTGCGTAAAGCTAAGGGCACAACCCGCCTTACGTGCAAATACGTGCTGTCTACGTGCCAAAACGTGGGCAATCTTTTGGGATCCGTAAGTGGTAAGTACCCCCTCCGTACGAACCCGTAGGGAATCCGACGGATTTTGGATCACACAGACACGCCGTAGAACTTTACGTGCAGGCAGAATTTTGTGTGCCATCGGGCTGAGGATTCGCCCACGTACGCGCGACGCGCCTGTCCTGTACAGCCTGAACGTTTTCAGAAATACGTGGCGGACGTGGCATCCCAAAAACTAGAGTTCCACGAACACATACCTTTGCCAAATAAACCAGGTTTGTTATGCAGAATGATGTCTGTAGACAAATGCGTTACTCATTTCATTTTCTTTATAATTATATGCTTGGAGTTGGTTTATAAAATTTTGGCATTGATTATGCAAATTAGATCCCAAGTTACAATCAATTGATATCAAATTGTAGCAAGCATTACTTAAGCTATTAGCATACCAAAAATCATGATGATCCTTTGATCCATCCTTGACTTATTCTCTTTCAAAGTCTTTAAATACACCTCTTACTCTCTTCCCTCTTTCTCAGTTACATATGTGACAACTTTCATTGATGAAAGTACTATAATGGAATACAGTGGATTTATGAACATTTCCTAATCAATTATGCAAATTAGCTGTTAATTTGCATAATAAGTATCACATTATATAAGTCTTCACTTAGGCTATCTACATGCCAAAAATCATGACGATCCGTCAACACGTTCATATTTTCTCATTAATTATGCAAATGAGATCATCATTTGCATGGTAAATATGTATGGACATTTCTCTCTTTCTCAGCTACATATGTGACAAGTTTTAAAGTCCTATCATGGAATGTAGTGAATTTATAAATATCCTCATTAATTATGTAAATTAGCTGTTGATTAGCATAATTGGTATCTCATTATGTAGGTCTTCACTTACGCTACCTACATACCAAAAAGCATGATGATCCGCCAAAATGTTCATATTTTCTCATTAATTATGCAAATGAGGCCATCATTTGCATAATTGATATCTATCAACATTTCTCTCATTCCCAGCTACATATGTGACAAGTTTGAAAGTCCTATCATGGAATGCAGTGGTTTTATAAATTTTCCTAATTAATTATGCAAATTAGCTGCTAATTTGCATAATTAGTATACCATTATGTAAGTCATCACTCATTCTATGTACATACCAAAAATCATGACGATTCGTCAACACGTTGTAGAGTTATTCTCGTCCAAAGTTTGAAAGGAAACCGGCGCCTGCAGTTCCAAAAATCATGATCACAGCATGTCCAGAACAGGAGATATCAAAGATATTCTAGACAATACTGGTTACTCTTACCTATGGAACTCTATGAATTCACAGCTAGACAATAAGCATATATGTACATCGTTAAGAAAAAGGTTAGAAGATATATATATCCAGACATTTTCTCATAGACTGTCCACAGATAATGGTAAGTTAAGATTTTTCAAGAAACTAAAGAAGGGATACTCAATGGAAACTTATTTAACGTTACTAGATAAATTCGAGGTCAGATCGGCAATGTGCAAACTTAGAATTAGCGCCCACCCCCTTGAAATTGAGAGAGGGCGGTACAAAAAGCTACCTGTGGGCGAAAGAACCTGTAACCATTGTATGGCAAAACCGGTGGAAGACGAAATACATTTTATTTCTAACTGCCTCTCTAACGATCAGGAAAGAAAGGAGTTATTTGAAGAGGCATGCAAATTCCACAAAAATTTCCAAACGCTTACCGACGAAAACAAAACTATAACGCTGTTAACGTCACATAACCCACGCATCATAGAAAAAGTGGGACACTTCGTCTTCCACTGCTTCCAGAAAAGAAGTCAAACCCTAAATACGTAGATTGTAGCTCTCAGCAGTCCATACCATTGATAGAATAGTCACTCGTTTACACTTGTCACCATTGTTATCTATACCAAAGTATTTCATTTTATACATGTTTATTATATTCTCTGTATGTTTCATGTTGCAATTAGCCCTCGGGCAAGAACTTGCAAATAAACTTCTTCTTCTTCTATCAAAAATTGAGGTTCTGCTGCAGTACCTTAGCAAGCCGCTAGGGGGCCCATTATCGAACTTGACCTTCGTTTTCCCGACCCCTACCCACCTACTAAATATAATCGGGATACATCAAAGGCTTCTCGAGTTATGCTGTTAACACACACACACACAGACACACACACAGACTCACAAGCCTAAAACATAACCTTAGCCATTCTGGCAAAGGTAAAAACGCACGGACAAATTGCACGTACGGCGGGTTGTGCCCTTAGCTTGAGCGTCAACGTAACACCTCTGCACGTAATAGAACCCAACCCAACTCAACCCAACATCGAGAAGAGTAGGGTTGCCTAGTGTTCTTGGCTAAAACACCCGAGCCGTTGGGAAGCCTCTTTGCACAACTAGCTATTATCAGGTGGATTTTACACGTGTGAATGTATTCAAGTCCGTATGTGGGTCGTGTTGGAGTCTTAGCCTTTACCAGGCACAGGTCACGGAAAATTGGAAGCTTATGGAAATTGGACAAATATAGCCGATATAACACGCCAGATGAGTTAGCTGGTCGCAAACTATATACTCCTCGGCCAGCTAACTCTGACATGTTATCTGTCTATATTCTTTCCGATTTCTACTATTTTTCCAGTGACCTATGGTCACGGAGCCTGGTAGAGCTCGAGGCTAATTCCATACGGACCTCGAACGGACGCAAGTGTGAACCCCGGGCTACCCTTTGTAGCAATGGAAGCATAGAAGACTATGAACATATGTTATTTAAATGTGAAAGACTGTGTAATTTCTGGGAATTAGTTAACGCATATGTACCCTTGCCCAACATAAAAATCACTTTTCAGGAGATTTTATTTGGAAAAATTGATCATTTAATAACTGCTAAAGACCAGAAAAATAGAACCTTTACTGTTACTGTGGCTAAATGGACAATCTTTAAAACTTGGATCTGGCATAGAAAAGACCCACACCTGTGCATAACTAACCTCTTTAATGTCTTTGAAAAGGACTTCGAAGAACGGATATACATGTACAATAGTAGACTGACAGCCAATGTAGATTGATTGTACAAATTTACTATTGATATTTTGGCATGAACCCCACCTATTGTTAGACTACTCCATGTTTGATCATAGTGTAGTAACAGACTGTACATATTCCTTAAGGTTTCCCAGTATTTTGACAAATGTACTGCATGTATTTGTCTTTCCTGACTGTTCCACTGACCATGTACTGCATGTTAAGTTACACATGTAATTCGTCCAGACACACCAGTATATGTTAGCCCTCCATGTGCAATAGTACTCGACTGTACAAACACTAGTCTTAGTGGTTGACAAATGTACCATTGTTGTTGCTGTTTTTAATTTAAAACAAAAAACGTTATGTACCACTTTTACTACAGTTTGTGTCGGGCATTTGTGCATGTGCGAATAAAAAGCGTGAAACACTAAAAAAAATATAATAAAAAAAGTGTGAACCCGGGTTAACGAAAAAGACCCATGCTTTGTCCTCATGATGAGGTTCAAGCACTTTACCTTACACAACCTTGTGGCTTTTTATAGCTTCTCTACTCCATGGAGGTTTCGTTGTCTGCAGTGCAAACTGAACAGTGTTTATACTGTGCAAGACAGCGGACAGGTTGTAATGAAGAAAAATAAAGTGGCGCACCTAAGAAAACCATGTTGAAATGATTTACTAAGTTGATAAAACTATTTTCGGAGAAATATATAGAAACTGGAAACGTATATGTTCCGTACCTGGTGTCAAGACAGACAGAGAGGTCTTAGGCCTAGGGGATGTTATGTTTCCTGTTTCAGTCCTGAAAAGGTAGAGTCGGTAGGTAGGGGTTTTGTGTGGCAAACCCACATTTTCCGGTATAGAGCCAAACCCTAGCCCATGTTAAAATCGCGAATCGTCACTCCCCCCAAAACTATAAACGCCGTCGCTCTACAAGCCTGCGAAGGGGACTAGTTAGGTTTAACATCAAATTTCCAAGCTGGGGCTCGTTTGTGGAGACGAAAAATAGGAATGTATAGTAAATATATACACAAATAAAACTATACACAATGCCCACGACTAAAGTTTTTTTCGCTCCCGAAGGGTGCCCGGCCGGGCCCCGGTTTGGAAATATGACATGTAGGCCTTAAATGTGGGACTGTGTGCAAGCTGTGGGACAAGGCTTAAACATTTCGTGGTGTACAATAAGATCGATGGGTATCATCATCGCTATGCTGCTTAACCTACACAAGCCTTAAATTCTATGGCACATCAAAAGGGCCGACATGCCATACGTATGGCAATCCTCCAGCTGTGACATGGCCTTTGTGTGGGAGCGTTTTGATACATGTGTACTGCCTCGTTACATGGCTGTGATGAATATGGAGTACGAGGGGTGATCACCATTGTCACCAAGTTCACGGCCTCACACAGAAATGAGGTTAACAACTTAAATTTCGGCACAGTAAGAAGCCGTAATATCAACCAAATTTCTAAACATTAATTATTGTGGTCACCAGCTCGTTTTCAGTCGATGTCCCTTTGAAAATTAATAGATAAGTTTATTGCAAATTCTTTCCTGAGGGCTAATTGCAGGTGACAAAAGAAAAAAAAGACAGACAAATAATAGTAAGCACTAAAACAGTATAGTAAGCGACTACTCTAGTCTAACTTAAAGATGTAACTTATTGGGTTTGACTTCTTTTTCTGAGACAGTGGAAGACGAAAGATCCCACTTTTTCTGTAATGTGTAGGTTTTGCGACGTTAAATGGAGAGTAGTTTTCTTTTTGTGTATAAACATGGAGATATTAGGATAGAATTTGGTGGCTTCTTTTAAGAGCTCTTTCCGTTCTTGATCATAGAAGGGGCAGTTTGAAATAAAATGTGTTTCGGCTTCTACCATATCTAACGTACAGTAATTACAAGTTCTTTCGCACACGGGTAACTTCTTATATAGGTAAGAAGCGAAAAAAGGGACTGTGATCAGAGCTGTGCTCCTCTTGACGCGAGCTACGAAGACATTGTCAAAATTAGGCCCAGTTTTTTGTAAAGATTCTCTTATATTTGCTTTCAGACAGACAAGGACAATGTGGCGGTGCACTGAACTTTGGAAACTTATGTTGTGCCACATACAATACCCACGAACAGACCTAGGGTGAAGGTAGTGCCATAGACTTTTTACGGCTTTATGAGGTCGTAAGGGCTCGCTATTTGAAGGCGAATCCTTTCACCACTTTTATTTTCTCCCCAAGCAAAGTCAGCATACCTCGAATGGCACAGAAGTTTCTTCTTGTCGTCATATCATTACTTGTCCGACTGACTGCAGCTAGATAACGTTATATGGCTGGATTTTACTGAAAGTTAATTATACATGTAAGAACTTTATTGCGCGACAACTGTAATAATTATGCGGTAAACAGGCTAGCTGAATTATGAAGTACTAAGTAAACACATTAACATGACATAAGTGTAGTTTGAAAGCATACTTTGAAGTTTGCTTGTTTTTTTTGTAGGGGAACCCGGATCGCAAGGACCCCTTGGCGTAAAGGGAAAGAAAGGCGACCGCGGCATCATGGGGCTGGTGGGTCCGATGGGCATTCCAGGTGCTGAAGGAGAACCAGGTGCCGCCGGCGCCTCAGGTGAGAAGGGAGAGCGAGGACCGCAAGGTGTACACGGACCATCTGGCCAGAAAGGTGCTGCAGGCGAGCCAGGTGTGACAGGTGTGAGAGGGTTTCCTGGAGTAAAGGGCCCGCCAGGTGAGAGAGGAACCCCTGGATGGCTGGGTCTTCCAGGTAGGCGTGGCGAGAAAGGAAGTAAAGGTGACCCAGGACAGACAGGTGCAGCAGGTGTGCAGGGGCCGCCAGGTGTGGGTGCACCTGGACAGAAGGGAGCGAAGGGCGAGCCTGGAGGAACAGGTGTTACAACGCCATCACCTCTGGGACCACCTGGAGAAAAGGGAGACACAGGCGCACCTGGGGGAACAGGTGCGCTTGGGCCACCAGGTGTCGCAGGACGGCCAGGTGTGGGAGTGACTGGGAAGAAGGGGGCTAAAGGTGAGGAGGGGAAAGTCGGTGCCACAGGTGCACCCGGAAAATCAGGTGAGAAAGGTGAACAAGGAATGACCGGTTCTTCTGGGTTACCTGGGCAGCAAGGTGAGAAGGGAGACAAAGGTGAACCTGCTGAGATGAGAGAAACGCAGGTGCGTGGTCCAGCAGGTGAGAACGGTTTACCTGGAGAGAAGGGACAGAAAGGTGATTCCGGCACACCAGGTGCACCTGGTGAATCAAGTTACATAACAGTCAGCGGTGAGTCGTACGTTCTACAAGGACCTCCTGGGTCAAGGGGGGTACCGGGAGACAAGGGGGAGAAGGGGGACAGAGGGTTCCCTGGTGACAGGGGATTCGAAGGCGGACAGGGAACACCTGGGTACCCTGGCTCACCGGGACCTGAAGGTATGGCTGGTATGAAGGGAACGAAAGGTGAGCCAGGAAAACCAGGTAAAACAGGTGCACCGGGTGAATACGGCCAAACAGGTGGCCAGGGGAGGACAGGGTTCAAAGGAGACAAGGGTGAACCAGGGAAGCCGTGTAGCTGTGCAGGCGGCGTGTTGAGCGCGCACGGCCGACTAACAGATGCACCGTTCGTGGCGTTCTCCGCCGCCTTAGCTAACCGGATCGTCAACGTCCTGGAAAATACCATCGTGAAGTACAACATCCTCCACACCAACGAGGGGAGGGCGTACGATATGGCAACGGGGAAGTTCACGACTCCAATTCCTGGGTACTACATGTTCACGTACTCTGGCATGACGACAAGCGTGAAGGGCTCCGCCTACTGGAGTCGGCTGGTACTGCACGGAGAACCTGTGATCAGTCTGTATGACAAGTCGGTGGGAGAACATCTCTCCAGCAGTAACAGCGTCATCTTGTTACTGAAGCCTGGGGACGAGGTTTGGGTGGAGCTGGACGCTCGTTCCTCCATGTGGGGGGACTACACGGGTTACGTCACGTTCTCAGGGTACCTCATCCACCATGTGTAACAGCCAGGTCACACACGTCGTACGATCGTCGTACGATCGTCGTACGATCGTCGTACGATCGTCGTACGAACGCAAACGTACTGAGGGCATTCCTGGGACCTATTGGTCCTCACTGTACATTACGCGATCGTTCCTCGATGCAGAACCACCATTTACAAAAACAACTTCATCCCCTACACTTCCCATCTCTGGGACAGCCTTCCAAAACATGTCACTGACTCTATACCACTCTCGAGTGGTCGATAGTTCAAGCCGGCCCGCTGCAGAGCCTACCTTTTTTCATGATCTTACAATTAACTCACACGTACCTTTCATCTTCTCCAATATTTACCTTCGTCAAGAAGGTTATGTTTTCGGTAGCGTGTGTGGGGATGTGTGTAGAAGACCACCGTAACTCAAGAACGCCTGAGTGCTTTGTATTGGTATTTGGTATGTGTGTAGGTCTTGATAAGACCTGGAAACGATTAGATTTGGGGCCCCCTAACGGCATGGGAAGGTACTGCAGCGGAACTTCCTGGTTTGATATCTCGAGTTCTGAACATGCTGCGGCTATAATTTTTTAGCGGTAGACAGCTCTTGTTTAGGTATGCTATATACGGTATAGATCCATTTTATTCGATATGTGTAGCATGACAAATTTATAGCTATTGATTATTTTTATTGTATTACATTGTATTATTTTTTATTGTATCACATTGTAATGTTTTTGTGAATTCTTTGTATCTATGTTGGTCCTCATTTTTGTAGGGTCTGCCGCTATACCAGCCCAAAGCTGCCTAGGCAGATCCTTGTAATGACTTGTCTCATCGTCAATAAAGTCAAGTCAAAGTCAAAGTTCTCATTGAAATGTGCAGCTAAATGTTGTCGCCAGTCTTTACGACTTTATATAAACCAAATTACAAGCAACACCATTGCTTATTTTACCACAAAATCTATTACATTTATGAAAGATACATAACGACATTGCTACTGGTTGATGACTTGAAAGAAATAATAGCCACGGGTGGGATTTCACTACATAAGAAGGCCGTCTGTCGCCTAAGATTATATAAAGGATTCAAATATCTTCTTCAAATGTGTACAAGATAAGTTTCCATGCTTTCTGCATTTAAATAGCACTGAAAAATGTACATTTCTAATGCAATTAGACAAACCATGTATTCTAAACTCCACCTGCAACTACATTTACGACTGTATTAAGAAGCGAGAAGAAGTTGAACCTGTACATACTAGTAGTAGTACTAGTATACTTTAGACTTTGTAGTTCCAGTCATGTATCACAGTTTACACAGATTGTACTTAGAATCACTAGGAGATGTATCCTATTCACATTGACCTGTCCTTAGCTTGTTAGAAAGCAAAAACGTACAATAAAGGTCTTCATTCAATAACAGCCTTACATCAACTTACATTGAGGATACTATGCGCTTCTAGCTCTACATGACTGTATCAGTCAAGTACATATAGAATATCCCAACTTTACTTTTGTTAATTTTCCTTTCCATATGTACTTTTAAATTAGGCTAATTGGTACTAGTAACTGTATGTCTTGGGGTGGTGGGACGTGGCGCACTGATATGTTGACCTAAGTTACCTAAGTTCATTAATTCATTTGTATTTTGTTCTGTGGCGCTGCTAAAATAAGTCGTTAAACTTGAGTGCAGCGCCACATTGTCCTTGTTATGTGTTTTGGAATAAAGAAAAAAAAATAGCAGCCGAAAATGTGACGATTCGGTTCCCAGAATTATAGTTGGGCTTTGACATATCAAGCCAGATTGCTATATTGTTCAAGTACTGTGTAAGATGGCTTGTGTTCTGTCGCCATATTCAGTCTTGACGGGGAGGGGTCAAGAAAGGCAAAGTATTTGTCCATCTTTTCTTTTCGCACGCTCGCATCAGTTTTGGTATGCCCATAGGATGTCATCCATATAATCAAATCAGTATGGCCTATCCATGGATGTCATAAAGAACAATGGCACGTCATTTGTCACTATATTTTCTAAGCGCCAGACGATAAGGTAAATATCGAAATATTTGTCAAGTAGTTAAGGGAAAATAGACATTGTTTGTTAAGGACTTAACATTACTAATTCAGTATAAAAATGCAAGAAGTAACGATAGTATATCTACATAGGTGAAGTCATTATCATTTTGGTGACCATATGATGATCCCCATGCTAGTTCACCTTTATCCACGGGTTAACCTATATCCGTTGTTTATAGAAAAAGATAAGGTATCTGAGGATAGTACTGGTTAGCAGTCGGTGGTTTCAAACCTTATATTGAATATCTTGCAACTTGAAACGTCCGTTGACTTGATACCTTATCCCTAATTACCTTGTTTTTTAACAGCGAACATAGGTTAGTAGTATAGTAGGGACACGCTGACTCCTATTATTCTGGCGGTGCAAGGTGGTGCAGGTTAAAGGTCATCGCCTGCCGATATTATTTATTCAGGCGCGGGTCAGAGGTCAGAAGTCACAGATTGTGTATTCAGGCGCAGGTCAGAGGTCATCGTCTGCTGATTTAATTTATTCAGGAGCAGGTCAGAGGTCATGTTATGACGGCAAAATCTAGGGGAATAGGTATTTTGTTAGATCTGAGCAGGGGTGAAACCAAGGTAATTATGACAACCCCACTCCACCCCAAATGAACCTCCCCCATCCCCAATCGTGAACGACATACCCTTATTTGGCATGGTTCTAAGTCTCTAAGTCACAAAATAAAAACAAAGAAAACATGACAACGTTTGATTTTCCCGTTCTTTTATTCTGTACTTTCAAAAGTCAGCATCCAACGTGAACTTTTGCTGTTCAGAGGAGGACATCACACCCATCTTCTGGTACTCCCCCACCTTTTTCTCAAAGAAGTTGTCTTTCCCTCCAGAGA
>NC_049989.1:14466982-14469014 GCF_000003815.2 Branchiostoma floridae | reverse complement strand
AGTCAAAGGGGTTCTCGCTGTGTAAAGCTTACTGCACATGAGTTCCCCCCAGCAGCCTATCTGCGACAAACTCGATGTACTGTTTCATCAGGTCTTGATTCATCCCAATCAGCCTCACGGGAAGAGCTTCCGTCAGGAACTCTTGCTCAATCTTAACAGCATTGTCGATAATCTGGTGAATCCGCTCCTCACTAGGCTTATTGGTTGCTTTATTCTAGAGTAGCTATATGTGTTGCTCCGGAGTAAAAACACTGCTCCGGAGTAAAAGAAAACTGCTCCGGAGTAAAATAAACTGCTCCTGAGTAAAATAAAACTACTCCGGAGTATGCTCCGGAGTAAGTGAGTAAGTATATTTGTTGTAAGTATGTATATTTGTCATGTACGTACGAACATATACCATCTATATGTACATGCAGTGAAACATTGCTTTGGAGTAGCTATATGTGTTGCTCAGGAGTAAAGAAAACTGCTCCGGAGTAAAATAAACTGCTCCGGAGTAAAAGAAAATTGCTCCGGAGTAAAATAAAGCTGCTCCGGAGTATGCTCCGGAGTAAGTGAGTAAGTATATTTGTTGAATGTATATTTGTCATGTACGTACGAACATATACCATCTATATGTACATGCAGTGAAACATTGCTTTGGAGTAACTATACGTGTTGCTCCAGAGTAAAAAAAAACTGCTCCGGAGTAAAAGAAAACTGCTCCGGAGTAAAATAAACTGCTCCGGAGTAAAAGAAAACTACTCCGGAGTATGCTCCGGAGTAAGTGAGTAAGTATATTCGTTGTAAGTATGTATATTTGTCTAAGTATATTTGTTGTAAGTATGTATATTTGTCATGTACGTACGAACATATACCATCTATATGTACATGCAGTGAAACATTGCTTTGGAGTAGCTATACGTTTTGCTCCGGACTAAAAAAAAAACTGCTCCGGAGTAAGAGAGTAAGTATATTCGTGTTAAGTAACGCATACGTATTTGCCATGTACGTGCCTGTTATGTACTAGGCATATATCAACACAACAATGCAAAAGACAGGAGTGTACGGTGATCCTGTTTTTTAAGACTTTACTATCACTTGACGTCTATAAAAAATGTATCAAAGAATTCATAACCAATGTACATCTCGTCCGATCCTGTATGTCAAACATGGTATGACATTAGGAAAGAAAAGCTGTACTGCAGGCGATATGGCGACCTCACATTACTTCAGGACGAGGTAACCATATTTTTTCATCAATGTCTGTTCTGAGACCCAGTTCTTGCTGTGTACAATCTCATTACTGTAACGAGGCAAAGCAGCGAACTCTATTAGATAAAACTTTTTGCCAGCGCGCTTCGTCTGTTTGATGACACTTTGAGGAACATCGCCTGGCTGGTGAGGTAGTGCGATGGTCAAGTCTCGATAGAGTGTCCACTCCTCCTCGTCACCGCTGTGGTAGCCGCTGTCGTAGCCAGTGCGTTCACTTTCATCAGATGAAACCGTCCCTGAGGACACATCTGTCCCTGTATCACTCTCGGAACCACTTTGGTCGCTGTCGGTTTCTTCTGTGGAGTCTCCCTGCTCGGAGCCCATCACAGATTCGGCGTCTGAGACGCTTTCTTCATCTTGTGACACCATCGAATCTTCGGAACCAACCGTGTCCGTATCGTGTTCAGACGACACGTCGGAGTCGTCGAAAACATCGCGCTCCCGGTAAGAGCCCGTCTCGGCATCAACGACGACTTCTCCCGAGGCACCACCTGACTCGTCTCGGTGTTTTCTTTCCAGATGACGCTCGAGGTTGAACGCACGATCAAATTCTCGATCACAAATTTCGCAGACGTGAGGCATACTTTTTGTTCGGCGGACAGAAGGGAAATGATAAGGTATTGATGTGCACACATATATTTGTCGCGCATGAAAGTTTTTGAGGGATCGGTCGTTTGTCTTGTATGCATCATGCATCTACGTATGCCGTTACTGCATACGTGGTATTGAAATATTGTTGTTATGAATGAAACGTAGATGCATCCAGGGTGCATCAAGC
>NC_049989.1:14463219-14465021 GCF_000003815.2 Branchiostoma floridae | reverse complement strand
CTGGCAAACAGTTTTTCTATAGAGTTCGCTGCTTTGCCTCGTTACAGTAATGAGATTGTACACAGCAAGAACTGGGTCTCAGAACAGACATTGATGAAAAAATATGGTTACCTCGTCCTGAAGTAATGTGAGGTCGCCATATCGCCTGCAGTACAGCTTTTCTTTCCTAATGTCATACCATGTTTGACATACAGGATCGGACGAGATGTACATTGGTTATGAATTCTTTGATACATTTTTTATAGACGTCAAGTGATAGTAAAGTCTTAAAAAACAGGATCACCGTACACTCCTGTCTTTTGCATTGTTGTGTTGATATATGCCTAGTACATAACAGGCACGTACATGGCAAATACGTATGCGTTACTTAACACGAATATACTTACTCTCTTACTCCGGAGCAGTTTTTTTTTTAGTCCGGAGCAAAACGTATAGCTACTCCAAAGCAATGTTTCACTGCATGTACATATAGATGGTATATGTTCGTACGTACATGACAAATATACATACTTACAACAAATATACTTAGACAAATATACATACTTACAACGAATATACTTACTCACTTACTCCGGAGCATACTCCGGAGTAGTTTTCTTTTACTCCGGAGCAGTTTATTTTACTCCGGAGCAGTTTTCTTTTACTCCGGAGCAGTTTTTTTTTTACTCTGGAGCAACACGTATAGTTACTCCAAAGCAATGTTTCACTGCATGTACATATAGATGGTATATGTTCGTACGTACATGACAAATATACATACAACAAATATACTTAGACAAATATACATACTTACAACGAATATACTTACTCACTTACTCCGGAGCATACTCCGGAGTAGTTTTCTTTTACTCCAGAGCAGTTTATTTTACTCCGGAGCAGTTTTCTTTTACTCCGGAGCAGTTTTTTTTTACTCTGGAGCAACACGTATAGTTACTCCAAAGCAATGTTTCACTGCATGTACATATAGATGGTATATGTTCGTACGTACATGACAAATATACATTCAACAAATATACTTACTCACTTACTCCGGAGCATACTCCGGAGCAGCTTTATTTTACTCCGGAGCAATTTTCTTTTACTCCGGAGCAGTTTATTTTACTCCGGAGCAGTTTTCTTTACTCCTGAGCAACACATATAGCTACTCCAAAGCAATGTTTCACTGCATGTACATATAGATGGTATATGTTCGTACGTACATGACAAATATACATACTTACAACAAATATACTTACTCACTTACTCCGGAGCATACTCCGGAGTAGTTTTATTTTACTCAGGAGCAGTTTATTTTACTCCGGAGCAGTTTTCTTTTACTCCGGAGCAGTGTTTTTACTCCGGAGCAACACATATAGCTACTCTAGAATAAAGCAACCAATAAGCCTAGTGAGGAGCGGATTCACCAGATTATCGACAATGCTGTTAAGATTGAGCAAGAGTTCCTGACGGAAGCTCTTCCCGTGAGGCTGATTGGGATGAATCAAGACCTGATGAAACAGTACATCGAGTTTGTCGCAGATAGGCTGCTGGGGGGAACTCATGTGCAGTAAGCTTTACAACAGCGAGAACCCCTTTGACTTCATGGAGAACATTTCTCTGGAGGGAAAGACCAACTTCTTTGAGAAAAAGGTGGGGGAGTACCAGAAGATGGGTGTGATGTCCTCCTCTGAACAGCAAAAGTTCACGTTGGATGCTGACTTTTGAAAGTACAGAATAAAAGAACGGGAAAATCAAACGTTGTCATGTTTTCTTTGTTTTTATTTTGTGACTTAGAGACTTAGAACCATGCCAGTATGCTGTGG
>NC_049989.1:14460070-14462912 GCF_000003815.2 Branchiostoma floridae | reverse complement strand
GTGTGGCCGGTGGTGGTGGTGCATGCCGTCAACAAGAAAAAAGTGGTGCATAAATAAACGAAAAAAAAAAGTGCTACTGTACATTGCCACACTAGGTATAGGCTCCTCCCCTTACAGCTGGGTGAAGCCGGGGTAACCATAGTACTTGGCCACCCCAGATTTAAAGCTATCTGTAGTCTTGGTTTCGATAAGATGTTGTGGAAGTGCATTCCATTCTATGACTGTTTTTGGGAAAAAGCTGCCTCGGTATGTTTCTGTCCTACATGCGACTGTGGTAAAACGTTGCTGGTGTCCTCTGGTTATGTTAGTATTTCTTGTGAGGATATTGTGGATGGGGATGGCAATAAGATTATTGACAGCTTTGTACATAAGTGAAAGGCGGGCAACTTGTCTGCGCTGTTGAAGGGTGGGCCAACCGAGGGTTTGCAGAGTGTGTGTAATGCTGGTTGTCAAACGGTAGTCGCCAGTGGCGAACCTGGCGGCACGCCTCTGTACTGCCTCTAACTTGTCCTCAAGTTTGTTTGTTTGTGAATGTATGCGTTTGTGGGGGTCCCACACAGAGGACGCATATTCAAGTTTAGGTCTTACAATGGACAAATAGGCTTGAGCTCTGATTGATCTACATGCTCCTCTCAGATTCCTTCTCAAGAATCCCAGAGTGCTGTTTGCTTTTGCTGCTATATAATCTATGTGTGAGTTCCATTTCAGGTTGTGTGAGAGTATGATACCTAGGTAAGGGTGTTGCAATGTAGACTCAAGGGGTTCTGAGAACATTGTGTATAAGTGCTTAGAAGCTCTTTTTGATTTGTGTATGTGCAGAATCGAACACTTCTTCACATTAAAGCGTAACTGCCAAAGATCCGACCACTTACACAATTGATCAAGATCCTTCTGTAGAGTGTGTTGATCTTCTTCCTTTATAATGGGGTGGTAGAGTAAGCAATCATCGGCGAATAAACGAAGTTGTGAGGTAATCCCTTTTTTGATGTCATTTATATATATCAAGAATAATAATGGGCCTAATACAGTGCCCTGAGGCACGCCAGACCTTACCTTAACGGGTTTGGACTTATCTCCATCCACCACAACTTGCTGATAACGGTCAGTCAACCAGTTCTTTATCCACTGAAGTGTTTTACCTCTTATACCATAATAATCTAGCTTCTTAAGTAACCGCATATGAGGAACACTGGTGGTCAGTTTTCCCTGCTCCTAATCCCAGTCTGCCTTGGGCCACCACTCCCACTATGTCGCGATGTCTAAGACTACTCTTGGCCTCTTGTACTGCCTTTGCCACAGACCACTTCCGTCCTGACCTCAGTTCCACGCCTGCCTGACTGACCTTTTCATCTTTACTCCCCTCCAAGGTCATCAGGGCCCTTGTCTTGCACACCTTGAACTCTTCCACTACTGAGGTGAACGGTAACTGCAGTCTCGCCGTTCTGCTGTATAGGCCTAGTCTGGTAAAGCTTGGTGGGAGCCCCAGCCACTTCCGGAGATGTCTGCTAATCTTCCTCTCGACTTCTTCCACTGTGGTAAGGGACATATCATACATTGTCATTGGCCATGTTATTCTGGGCAGCAGACCGTACTGGTAACACCAGACCTTGAATTTCCTGGTAGTTTGCTTTCTTCTATTGCCTTCAGCCCTTGGTTAACTTGCTGTCTGAATTCCTTTATGTTGTTCTGGTCTCCTAGTGATTTGTCAAACTTCTTACCAAGGCTTTTTATCGGTTGTTCGGTTACTGAAGGTATTCTTTCTCCTTGAATTTCCAACTGGATCGTATTAGTCAATCTTCCCTTCCTCAGTACCAATCTTCTACACTTTCTTGCTTTAAACTTCATTCTTGCCCAGGTTGCGGCCTCCTCCAAACTCTTGAGCATCCACCTAGAACTCAGCACACTCTCAGTTGTGATTGTAAGGTCGTCCATAAAAGCCTTTAATGGAGGCTGTCTGACTCCCGAACTTGTTTTTGGGCCTCTACTCTGACGCATAGCTGGCTTCATGACAAGGTTCATCGCTGCTACGAAGAGTATCACTGAGATTGTGCATCCGGTTATAATCCCCCTCTGTAGGCTCTGCCAAGCTGTAGTGTTCCCATTGACTGTGAATCTTATCTGTAGACCGTCCAGGTACTGGCTTATCACTCTACATGCCTGCTGTGGAACATGACATTTGTTTAGGGCCATCTTGATCAATTGGTGAGGAACTGAGCCGTATGCATTTTCTAAGTCCAACCAGACTACTGAGAGGTCTTTCTTCTCTGTTTTTGCTTCTTGGATCAGTTGTGTCAGAATACTGGTGTGCTCGAGGCAGCCAGAAAACCCTGGTACCCCTCCTTTCTGTACCGATGTGTCTATATAGTTGTTCCTCAGCATAAAGTGCAAGAGTCTCTTAGCCAAGATCGCAAAATAAATCTTGCACTCCACTGATAACAGGGAGATTGTTCTGAACTGGTCGATCTTCAGCGAGTTCTCTTGTTTGGGGCAAAACACCCCCTCAGCTTTCTTCCAGGATTCGGGTATTTTCTCTTTCCGCCAGAGTACCTTAAGTAGCTTCCAGAGTCTCCTCACTAATTTGGGGCACTTCTTGTAGACTTTGTAAGTTATTCCGCTAGGGCCGGGTGCTGATCCCGCTCTTGCCTTCTGTACGACCTCCTTTACCTCAGACAGCTTTATTTCACTACAATCCATCGGGTAAACTGGAGCTGGTTCTTCCATTCCTTCTATGTCTTCTATGGGACTGTCTCGGTGCTGGTCCCCATGTGTTGCTCTCAGATGAATCTCTACCTCCTCCACACTGGCCGTAAGTTTTCCGCTGGTTTTTGCACCCAACATCTGC